>NC_044364.1:25169024-25351524 GCF_007364275.1 Archocentrus centrarchus
TGAAAAATGAATAATGAAATAAAGCATCATGTGATTTTAGATTTTCTTGGACAGTAATCTAATACTTTAATTACGATGGCCTTATATAGTGCTTTTCTACTCCACTTGAGCACTCAAAGGGCCTCTTGGCAGGACATGCCCAGAACACTTCACCCAAGAGGCATCCAGGAGGCATCCTAGTCAGATGCCCGAACCACCTCATCTGGCTCCTCTTGATGTGGAAGAGTAGCAGCTCTACTCTGAGCCCCTCTTGATTGACTGCACTCTTCACCCTATCTCTAAGGGAGAGGCAATTCACCCTTCGGGGAAAGCTCATTTTGGCTGCCTGTATCTGCAGTCTTGTTTTTTCTACACAAAGCTCCTGACCATAGGACCCGATTTAGCCATAGAAATGTAGATAGACTGGTAATTTGACAGCTTCACTTTTACGCTGAGCTCTCTCTATACTACAACAGACTAGTGCTGCACCCACATCACTGCAGCCACTGTCCCAATCCATCTGTCAAGCTCCTAGAGGTTTTTTTTTTGTACCAAGCTGTAAATACAGTGGCTTGCAAAGGTGGTTCCACAAAGTATTGACTCAGAGGGGCTGAATACTTTTGCACACCGCACTTTTCAGTTTTTTATTTGTAAAAAATTTTTTGAATCATGTATAATTGTATACCACTTTGTGTTGGTCTTTCACATTAAATTCCAGTTAAATATATTTATGTTTGTGGTTGTAATGTGACAAATATGGAAAAGTTCAAGGGGTATGAATACTTTTGCAAGCCACTGTATGCTTGTCAGTGCTGTGTAGCTGGGTACTTTGGGTTGACACTTCAGGGGGAGCATGAATGCTCTGCTGGTTTTCTAAAGGAAAAGCTTTGGGCTATCAAAGTGAGTGTTCATACCTGAAATTGAAGAAATCAAAATGAATACTGTGGATAAGGTAAACTATTTTTCAACACATTAAGAGTGATACATTTTCAGAGCAAAACTAACCAGGAACATGAATGTTACAGGACATTGGCTGAGGGTCAGCAGGTGCGCAGAAAACGCTCTAGAAGTCTTGCTAGCCCACTGAGTCGCTCAGCTGACTGGACAGAAGAGCTTGAGAGGAGGCTGCGGAGCAGAGAGGAGGATGGAGAGGGCTCAGGAGAATATTTGGTGAGCTACAGAGGAGGAGGCAGCCAGCCAATCTGTGCAACCAGAAGATTTTCATGTGGACAAGTATCTACTTGTGGTTTTCAGGATGTCTTTACGGGTGAGTATCAATCATGGATCAGTAAAGTTTTTGGAAGTCAGTTTCAATTTCAATGCGTACTGTATCTGGGGTCCAAAAGGGATTCCATATAGGGGTTAAATTTGGGCCAAATCTGACAGGCTAATCACAGCAAAATTTCCAGTGGCTATATGGGCCAAATAAATCCCATGACTGGTTTGCCAATCCCCTGAATGGCAAACCAGGGATTTAACTAAAAAAAACAACCATGGAGCCTCAGTAGGTCACTGTAGCCACTTGTGTTACATGTGCACTATGTTGCCAAAAGTATTCACTCACCCATCCAAATCACTGAATTTAAGTGTTCCAATCACTTCCATGGCCACTGGTATATCAAATCAATCACCAACGCATGCAGACTGCTTTTACACACATCTGTGAAAGAATGGATCACTATATAATGGGATGCCATGCAACAAATCCAGGCACAAAATTTCCTACCTACTAAATATTCCACAGTCAACTGTTAGTGGCATTATAACAAAGTTAAAGCAATTGGGAACAACAGGAACACACAAAATCATAGAGTGGAGTCAGTGGATGCTGAAGCACATAGTGCACAGAGGTCACCATCTTTCTGTAATGTCAATCGCTACAGACCTCCAAACTTCATGTGGGCTTCAGACTATCTCAAGATCTGTGCATTGAGAGCTTCATGGAATGGGTTTCCATGGCCAAGCAGCTGCATCCAAGCCTTGTGGTACCACTGGACTCTAGAGTAAAAAAAGAGTTTTTCTCCATGGAGTGACGAATCATGCTACTCTGTCTGGCAATCTGATAGATAATTTTGGGTTTCACTGTTGCCAGGAGAACAGTACTTGTCTGACTGCACTGTGCCAAGTGTAAAGTTTAGTGGTGGGAGGATTTTGGTGTGTGGTTGTTTTTCAGGAGTTTGGCTTGTCCACTTAGTCTCAGCGAATGGGACTATTGATGCTTCAGCATACCAAGACATTTTGAACAATTTCATAATCCCAGATTTGTAGGAACAGTTTGGGGATGGCCCCGTCCTGATTCAACATGACTGTGAATCCAACATCAGTGTCTGACCTCACATTCTGGAAGAATGGTCTCAAACTCAAATTACCTGGGGGCTGCTTCCTCGGGAGGGTTCTTATTATATTATTTATAATATAATAGCTAATTATATTATAGCTAATAAAGCTAATTATTGTGCCATTGTACTGCCTCAGCAAAGTCTGTTCCTCTATTTTCTCCCTGATGTTCAGGTCAAACTCTTCTGGACAAGTTGTTCTTGCAACAGCAGCAGGAGGAGCCAGAGGAGGCCGAGAGGCTCTGTTCCAGGATCTTAGCCATGGGTCTCCTGCTGCCATTTACCGACTGCTTCAAAGAGCAACTGGGGGGCAGCACTGCCCACATCACTTCCACTGCATCAGTCAAGTTTGATGTATGTAGTTTTACAGTACAGCTTTTCATTCCCGTATTATTAGAGACTTATTTTAATAGTCATTATTTGAGATGAGAAAGCATATGGGTAACTGTCATTTAATATGAATGACAGGAATGTAATCATTTTAATTGTACCTCTGTAGAGTGGTAGCATAAGTAATCTTCACAAGTCAGCATTTGCACATAAGTGGCAGAGCCTGTGGGCATCAATCAGTTCCAATCGTTGTTACGGTCATACTAATGGCATTAGTTTAGGCTATCACAAGACTTCATGCAGCTCTAGCTACATTCTCCTTTGCCACCACCTTGCAATCCATGTGGACTTTTGGCATAAAAATGGATAAATGGTGAACCTCTTAATGGCCACTGATGCAAAATATTAAGTAGAATAAAATGGTATTGAAGAGTATGTAAAATTTGTAATTTATAAGAAACCCTCCCACTGTGTTCAGTCAGTAAATGATAATTTAGTGTAGCTGCAAGCTAAGCTTGGCTTGCTATTGTCCTTACACTATGGGTCAGCACTGATTCTGGTTTTAATGTGACAAAGCAAAAATGTTTTAAGATCAAACAGGAGGCATGATGCACAATGGTACAAATGTGTTCCACACACGACCTACTCGTGGATAGGAAAAGGAAAGCTAATTTCCTGATTTCCAAGTTGTAAGGGAAAGGTTACCTGTATTTTACACACAAGATTTGAACAGTCTAAAAATAAGTTCCTGTTTATAATTGTCATTTGCAAAATGTGGGGATTTATTTGTGATGGTTAAAATTATGATCAGTGCAAATGAAACCTATGTTAAAAAAAAGATATGTTTTACCCAGCATGACCAACTGTACACATGGGCAGCTGTCAACCAGCCACCACTCTCTATGGATCTCTGTGAGGGGAAACTACCAGGTCTGATCAAGAGCCCTTGGTCTCCAGCCAAACCAGGTGGAGACCACAGGAATGGACTTAAATCCACAGAGGAAGGTAAGAACAGCACTGCTCTATATACACAGCACTCATTACAGGCTGGAAAAGGCCTGATTTTAGACTTCTGCACTGAATCTTTGTAGAGCCCCACATACAGTGCCTTGCGAAAGTATTCGGCCCCCTTGAAGTTTTCAACCTTTTGCCACATTTCAGGCTTCAAACAAAGATAAAATTTTAATTTTTTGTGAAGAACCAACAACAAGTGGGACACAATCGTGAAGTGGAATGAAATTTATTGAATGTGTCAAACTTTAACAAATAAAAAACTAAAAAGTGGGGCATGCGATATTATTCGCCCCCCCTTGCGTTAATACTTTGTAGCGCCACCTTTTGCTGCAATTACAGCTGCAAGTCGCTTGGGGTATGTCTATCAGTTTTGCACATCGAGAGACTGAAATTCTTGCCCATTCTTCTTTGAAAAACAGCTCGAGCTCAGTGAGGTTGGATGGAGTGTGTTTGTGAACAGCAGTCTTCAGCTCTTCACACAGATTCTCGATTGGATTCAGGTCTGGACTTTGACTTGGCCATTCCAACACCTGGATACGTTTATTTGTGAACCATTCCATTGTAGATTTGGCTTCATGTTTTGGATCATTGTCTTGTTGGAAGATAAATCTCTGTCCCAGTCTCAGGTCTCTTGCAGACTCCAACAGGTTTTCTTCCAGAATGGTCCTGTATTTGGCCCCATCCATCTTCCCATTAGTTTTGACCATCTTCCCTGTCCCTGCTGACGAAAAGCAGGCCCAAACCATGATGCTGCCACCACCATGTTTGACAGTGGGGATGGTGTGTTCAGGGTGATGAGCTGTGTTGCTTTTACGCCAAACATATCATTTTGCATTGTGGCCAAACAGTTCCATTTTGGTTTCATCTGACCAGAGCACCTTCTTCCACATGTTTGGTGTGTCTCCCAGGTGGCTTGTGGCAAACTTTAAACGAGACTTTTTATGGATATCTTTGAGAAATGGCTTTCTTCTTGCCACTCTTCCATAAAGGCCAGATTTGTGCAGTGTACGACTGATTGTTGTCCTATGGACATGTTGCAACCAGAGATTAGGCGGACACTGATGATTTCTGTATGTGGCACTCTTTATTTTTTCTGCTTGCGCCAGTACAATCCTTCATCGATTACATAGTCCACAAACACATTCTCTGGTGCCCCGGCGAGAGCTTCTCTCGTCACCACTTCTTTTTTATTAATGAACCAAAAAAAGCAACAACAGAACAAGAGTTTTTTCTTCTACAGTACCACTTTTTTTTTTTTTACAATGTGTTTTATTTACTAATTAGCACCACCTTGTGGCAGAAACTGTGCAGTACACATCTCACTGCCCTGCAGATTAGGGGCCATTCCTGAATTACTTGTGAACACTGGGAACTGGAAAAACATAGGCAATTGATACATATTCAATCACTGAAAAACAGTATACCCTTCACATATGACCAAATGAAAAAAATGAAAAAGATTGGTGAACTTTCATACTCAATATTTTAACAGAACACAGAACGATATCAAAATATTCCACATGTATGAACATTTACATCACCATATTAGTTGTCCCCTTACAGACAGACTCTCCCACCTCAGCTGTAGATCTCTGCAGTTCATCCAGAGTGATCATGGGCCTCTTGGCTGCATCTCTGATCAGTCTTCTCCTTGTTTGAGATGAAAGTTTAGGGGGACGGCCGGGTCTTGGTAGATTTGCAGTGGTCTGATACTCCTTCCATTTCAGTGATTGCTTGCACAGTGCTCCTTGAGATGTTTAAAGCTTGGGAAATCTTTTTGTATCCAGCTTTGAAGTTCTCCACAACAGTATCTCGGACCTGCCTGGTGTGTTCCTTGGTCTTCATGATGCTCTCTGCACTTTGAACAGAACCCTGAGACTATCACAGAGCAGGTGCATTTATACGGAGACTTGATTACACACAGGTGGATTCTATTTATCATCATCAGTCTTTTGGGACAACATTGGATCATTCAGAGATCCTCACTGAACTTCTGGAGTGAGTTTGCTGCACTGAAAGTAAAGGGGCCGAATAATATTGCACGCCCCACTTTTCAGTTTTTTATTTGTTAAAAAAGTTTGACACATCCAATAAATTTCATTCCATTTTCATTCAATTTAGTTCAATTCAATTCAATTCAATTTTATTCATACAGAGCTCCTCCTAAGTTGTGAAAACACAGTCTAATTTGCTGGCCCATTAGGATTAATCTTTGTTGAACAGTCTAAAACTCAAAATATTTGAATCAGCAATATGAATTTGGCTCTGTCACCCTGTGCTGGTGTGATTTACCCTTGTTTGTTTGTTCAGAACACCGTGCAGCCATCTTGGTTTTGAGGCAGCAACAAGTGAACAAAGAAGTGAGTCACTTTCAATTTCTTTCTTTCTTTCTTTTAGTACATAAACCACAGATCAACAACCAAGCACTGGTAATTAGATGCATCATTGCCAAATGATAGGGAATTTATCAGATTTGTAATGATTGAACTAAATTTTATCTTGAACTAACACTTCATCTGAAATATCACTTCTCATCCTTTCGACTGTGTGATAGATAAAGGGGTGAATAATTTAATTTACCTTTGAAAAAAAGAGAAGTGAAACTAAGCAGACTGAATTAAAAAACAAATGGTACTTAAACAACATAAAAGATCACAATTTTGGAATCTATTTCATGCTCTAAAACAAGCATGCAGTGTTAGAAGGTTATTAAATGTAATGAGAAATCCAAAGATTAAGAAGCAAAGAAAAGCAGTGATACTATCTTGATGCTGATATGGCATTTGAGTGAAATGGAAATTTCTCATCCAGACAGTAAAATGATATAAGTTTGACCCCAGTTTTATAAATTGGATACAAATATTATACTCAAATCCACAATCTGCTGTTAAAGTAAACAGATTCCTTCAGATTGGTTTGTTCTTGAATTGAGACGTAAACAAGGGTGCTCTCTATCTCCTGTACTGTTTGATATAAGTAATGATCCATTTGTGAAACTTGTTAGAGATGATGATAACATAATAGGGCTGGTAATAAATTGAGAACAACATAAATTATTGGTATGCACCAACGATTTACTTTTATATTTATCAGAACCTTGTATATCAATTTCTCATCTAAGGACTCTCATCTCTAATTATGGTTCTCTGTTAGGATACAAAGTAGGTATTGATAAAGCAATTGTCATGGATGTAGGCTGTGGGACACCAGAAACAAACTATAGAGTGGGTTCAAATGGTCAAAATATGACATTAAATATCTTGGAATTGCATCATCATTAGATAAATGAATACAATTACAACAATGCATGAATTCAATTACAACAATGCATGGAAGTCCTTGTATAATCCAACACAATTAACAATCCAAAATATTCCCAAGGATTTAAATCAATGGTCAACATTCCTTCTGTCTCTACTTGCCCATACTAAAAGTACTCATTTGAATTTGATTTCTATAGCGCCAAATCACAAGAACGTTGCTCATGTATTGCCCAGACTTCTGTATCCCTTTCAGATGCCCCCTGTTCATATCTGTAAATTAAAATTGTTCTGGTTTCCATTCAAATGAATCACATATTGTACAAGAAAAACATTTGACAGTGGAGTTCTATTGGCCAACAAGTCTCTTGTTCTGATATCGGATTTTTGTAGGATTTTACTCCCGCATATATTGACACAGGCTTAAAAAACAGGCCAAATAAGTATGGCCTTGTTAAATTATACCAACTTGATAACAATGAAAGCATTAAATTATTTGAACAGTTAAAAGTAGAGTTTAATCTCAACAACACAGACTTTTTCTGCTTTCTACAACTAAGGATTTTTTTAACTAAAACAAAAAGAGGAAATGGAGATGAGAAATTGATGTCACCTATACCCCATTTTATATCCATGACTGAAAACACTACAATACATATAAAAAGGAACTGGGATGCTAAATTACACAGTCAGTTAAAGGGGAAGGAATATGCAGGGAAGTACTCAACATCATGAAAAAAAAAATTTAAATGGAAGGTAATTATTTAAATTTTTCAGAACACCAGTAATTATGGCAAAAATATGCCCAAGGTTAGCGGTTCGATTTTGGGCTAAATGCCAAAGTATCCTTGGGCAAGACACTGAATCCCAAGTTGCTCTCTGATGCAAGCATCAGAGTATGAATGTGTGTGGATGTTAGACAGTAAGCACTTAGCTTAGTTACTCATGGAAGTGCTTGTATGAATGGGTAAATGTAAACATGTTGTATAAGTGCTCCGAGTACTCGGACTGAGTAGAAAAGCCCTATATAAGAACTAGTCCATTTACCATTTACTTTGCACCTAACCACAGTGCCAAAAGTACTACCAAATTGTTTCATGACCATGTTGTTACTGTGCTTGACTGGGCAGCATAGTAACAACCTGAACCCTATAGAGAACTTATGAGGTATTATCATAAGGAAGATGAGAAACACCCAACCTGAAAATACAGAGAAGCTGAAGGTTGCAATGAAAGCAACCTGGTTTTCAGTAACACCTTATCAGTGTCATAAACTGATCCTTTCCGTGCCATGTTGCATTGATGTAGTAATATGTGCTTAAAGACTACAAGTATTGACTGTGTAAATTAACATACTTTTCAGTATTTGGATATTTCTGTATAGTAAATACTTTATAAATACTTTTTCAATTGGCCTTAGGAAATGTTTTAAAAATTTGAGATATTGAAGTTCTGGTTTTCATGAGCTATAAGCCATGATCATCAAAATTAAAACAAACAAAAGGCCTGAAATATTTCAATTTGTATATATAATATACTCAAACGTTGAAACTTTGCCTTTTTAACTAAAAAAAAATGTTTTTCACACTATTCAAAAATTTTTTAGATGTCCTCATAGAGTCTTTCTATGACTTAGTTCTGTTTTGACTTGTGGAATAACTCGTGGATTTGTATTTTTTTTGCAGGATGAATGTATCCTTCCTTCAACAAAACTGAAAGAAAAACATGTCAATGTCATCCAACAGCTGGAACAAACCATAGAAGATCTCAGGACTAAGATTGCTGAGCTGGAGCGACAGCCTCCTCTTCTGGACAGAGACGGTATAAAATCCACCACATCCACCACAGACAGAGAGTGTGGAGGAGAGGAAGACCTGCTAAGGGCTGTGTGCGATGCTAACCTTCAAACAGAGGTGGCCCCCTCTCCAGAAAGCCTGGAAGCAAAGTCAGTGCAGACCTCGCCCATGGATGACAGGTTTACGTTCAAAGTGCCTTGTAGTAATCAAGATGGGGTTGACAGATTCTTGCAGTCTGTGCCCAGGCAGGATGGCTTGCAGTGCTCATGTCAGCTGCAGCCTCCTCCTCCCCCTCCACCTCCACCTCCTCCTAGAAGTGGAGTGGAGGCAGCAATCGGCCCAGGGCAGACTGTGGCACCTCCTCCTCCACCTCCGCCTCCACCTCCTCCTCCTCCGCCCTTACCAGGAGTATTAGTCCCAGTTCCTCCATCTCCTCTTCCACCAGGTTCAGCAGTTCCTCTACCTATCCTGGGTGGACTGGCTCCATCCCCATTGCCTCTTCCACCTCCACCTCCACCTCTCCCTGATTATCTTGCTCCACCCCCACCTCCTCCTGCCATTCCTAGTGGTCTTGTCCCAGACCTACCCCCTCCTCTTGCAGTTGGCACAGTTCTACCTTCCGTTCCTCCTTCTCTATTACCAGGACTTCAAGTCCCACCTCCACCTCCACTTCCAGGCTGTGGGCCTCCCCCTCCTCCCCCTCCTCCTCCCCCTCCTCCCCTAGGAACCATCTGTGTTCCTCCAGCTCTTCCAGGAGCTCTGGGTTCCCTGCCTCCTCCACTACCACCAGGGCTGTACTCTCTGGGTCTAACTCAGGAGAAACCACCAAGGAAGGCTGTGGTGGAGCCACCAAGGGCAATGAAGCCTCTCTATTGGACCAGGATCCAGCTCCACACCAAAAAGTAAAGACATTAACATGTACAATTAGGTTCTTTTTTTTTTGAAAATACTATGTCTGGTGGTTTGATTCAAAATCCACTGTGGTGGTGTACACAGGCAAAATTACAAAAAAGTGTGTAATAGTCCAAAATCTTATAGGCCTAACTGTGACTAAATGATGACTAAATGCTTTGATTTTGTTCTGGTAAAGATTCCATTAGACATCATTACCTCAAAGATATGGTTGATGTTTATTTATTGGCAACTCATGAAAAGATCAAAGCCAGCTCTGTGTATTATAACACAATTTTAAGAATTCATTTTCAAATAAACAGATATCGTCAATGCAGTTATGACACCCCTACTACCAAATGATCCAAGCACAACTTTTGCATTCCCAGACCTCACTCACTGTTTAAAAAAATCTGTGCAGCATCATTCTGTAAGAATAGAATGTTTGTAAGAACAGAAGTGGAGAATTTTGTAAGTTCACAATAATAATGATCAAAACAATAATCTTTCTTTATACTGCACTTTTCTAAACAGAATTAAGTGCTGTTTTATGTCTCTTAGGGAGATTTCTTCTTCACTTGTGTGGGAAACAATTGAGGAGCCTGAAGTAGACTTTGAGGAGTTTGTGGAATTGTTCTCCAAAACAGCTGTGAAGGAGAAGAAGCAGCCGCTGTCTGACACCATAACCAAATCCAAGGCCAAACAGGTGTTTAATTGTGTTTTTATATCCTCTGAGCTGAAAAAGGTGCTTGTCTTGTCTTCAAATACATTTAAATGTATTTAACCCAGACATGGGCATCAGTCATTCAAGTCAGTATTAAGTGTTTTTGAAACACACCTTTAGAAAACCCGTAGATTTAGCTAACTTTGAAGCTAGTTTATCACTTTACAGGTCACACTGTGTTTTGCCATTTTGTATCTTAGAAACCCTGATAGGTCACATATGTCTAAGGGTGCTCCTTTACAGTGCAAACATTTTAACTTATTTCACCTGGAGAAGCTCAACTGTTCTACTGACTGTATGAAAAGCCTAATTTTGGTATCCCTGTAGGCATTACCAGTAGCGCTGAACTTACATACCTAACTAGATTTTTTTAATGCCATTACTGCATTCAGGTCATAGTCATAGTAACAGAGATTGTTGTGCATACATTATTACGATTAGGAGAGATCAGATTTGCTGAAATCTCCAGCTCGGTGCTGAGTGCCTACAGAGGCATGCAAGCATAGCTGTCTGAGTGGATTGATAATTTAAATGTCAGTCTAATACAACAGTATCTGCTTGTTAATTGATAAGGTATTGATCCTCTTTTCAACTCCAAGCCTAGATTTCATTGGCTGAAGCTGGTTGATTTCCAACCCTCATAAAAGGTAGAATTTGGTGACTGAATCTAATCAAGATCATCACCTTGAATCTAAATTGATGTCTGCTAACCTATCGTGAACACCATAGCTTGCTCTGTGCTGGTCTAAGATAGTGTGTCAGTGTAAACTGCCCAACAATACTGAAAACTAGCAGTTTAGCCTGACCTACACTGCACTAAACTGCATGGTAGATATTTTAATCCAACCTTTGCATAGCACAAAATTTGTATATTTAAATTAGTTTTGCAAGGTGTTTCACAGAAAAGTAATTCAGCAACGCATCATGTTAGATCCAATATCTAATTTAAAAAAAAAAGAAGAATTAGAATGTGACAAGTGAAACTGAAATCTCCAGTTGATCTTTCTTACAGGTACATCTTTCTCCATCTCTTAGTGTCCATATTAACATGCTAATCTCTCTCTCTCTCTCTCTCTCTCTTTCTCTCTGTGCCACTTAAAAAATGCCACTCCATTTTTGCTTGGTCCTCATCTGGAGCAGTAGCTAGATGCTGATTGCATCACAAGGATAAGAAAGAAAAACATAGTATGCTGTGAGCTGTCATTATTTTCTTATTACTGAGTATCTTCATGTCATCTGCTGGAAGCACATGAAAAATTACAAGTAACTCATTTGACAGTATGCAATAAATTGCTTATTAGATTTAATTTCTGATTAATTGAAGGTGCCAGAAGGCATTCCAGACTGTGGCCCACTTTAATCCCTGGTGTATACTATAGTGCTTATGATCTTATCATTTCTGATTGGGCCAACTGAGATTTCAGATTAGACTCAGAATCAAAACCTTTTGATATTAAGGTGTATTCAGTGATGTGTTCTTGGGAAAAAATCCTCGCTGACAAATGTCTTAATGCATATATACAAAAGTTTATTGCAAAGAAACAGACAGTGTCAAAACAGGCGCTTTCCTTTGCGACCTGGGAGAGGGTAAGTCTCTAATCGCCCTAACTCTCAGACAAAGGGACTTGCAAGAGTTATATAGTGTAGTGTTGGCAACCCCCACATCCTAACTTCCATACATGGTTAAGAAACAAACTTCAGCCTCCTAACCTACAGCTAAACATATGGTCATTCCTTATATGGCAAGCCAGAGAGCTACAAGGACATTCTATGCATTCCTTCTGGCTTGAGGCCAGAACTTAAAGCTCAGGTTACCCTTCTGCACAATCAATAAAGGCTAAAAGAAAGGGACCATATATGCATACACATAGAAAGTTTAACAGAACAATACAGACACTACATAAAGTATTTTCTGAATAACCAGGTATAGCTTATTTCCTGCATGTATGTGAGGTCATTCCTTTTTTAGAGAGAGCAACAAAAGGTTACACTCTCTCATACCATTCACTCCTAAAGCAGCCCTGACTCAAGGCCATAATCCTAATGGAGAAAACCTATACATAGATGCAGTTTAACACACAATTTAACACACAGATCGATCAGACACTACATATTTCCCCCCTTTGAGACTTCCAAGTAAGTCTCAAAAACAAAGATACTTATTATTATTCCAAATAACAGTTTCTCCCATAGCATGATTTTAACAAAACTCTTTTCTGATTTCCTATGAGGTGTGGGAGCAAAAAAACCCTGCCTGGCAGCTTTCTTTCTTAAATGACCATCTTAACACAATCAAGGCTGGAAAAATTCTCCCACGACCCTGCTGCCCACAGCGATCACCTTTCGTACCCCAGAGGAACTCAAAAAGACAAAGGGAGTGTTAATGATTGTCATATTACCATTTAGCAAATACACAAGAAAGCCTCAGCAAAGAAAATCAAAAAAAAGTGTCCATTAGATCAGCTGGTCGACCCATCGGACCTCTCTTATGGACCTCTCCCTGCCTATCCATTTCTCTCCCTAAAATCGAATAAAATAATAAAACCTCTGAGGTCCCAGTGTACTTACCAAACGACAGAGACATCATTCTTGAATTAATTTAGCCAAAAATGTTGTGCATACATAGAAAACTGTCACAAGTCCAACTATTGTGTTATAGTGTACATACAATGAAACAATATTTTATTATCATGTAAATTCAGCCAAACATTTGAATATCAGCTGTAGGTCTCCAGCCACGTTGGCTCCATCATGTGGTGTCCATACTGTGTTGGTTCAAGACATTTCAGTCCATTTTATTGTCCTTTCATATGAACCCCTCATCTCAGCGGGTTCCCAAACACCTTTTCTGAAAGAGACATGAAACACTGAACAGTATCTTTTGTAAAAGCAACAAATAACATTGAAAACATCAAATGTAAAAATTTTATTTTATATTTTTTAGATAAATGTGAAATTTCCTATTTCCCATTTTTGCATTTCCAATTTATCTTACTTTTCTCTTTTCCCCCCTTGGAAAACATCACACTGTTATAATAAACATCAGTAAAGAAATAAGGAAAATTAATAATATGAGAGTAAATATTTAAGAGTATAATAAGGCTAAATATTAAAAGTACAATAAAGAAGATCAAAATGGATATCTCTCCACCACTCCTCCTATCACCACATCTTCCTCCTCATCCATATCAGTTGTTTGTATTAGTGGCATCTGAGTTCGATCACTAGGCATAACTATTCCAACCCATCTCAATATCATTGCTTTCGCAAAAGTCAACAGCACTGTGCAAAAACAAAACATTACACATAATGATAGAATGACTGCAATCAAAATTTGAACCAATATTGCGCCCATTGGTCCCAATTTATCCTGCAACCAAGCATTAGCTGACCATCCAGCTCCTTCTGACGGACCAAATGCATCTCTAATATGTCTCAATGCATCAATGACACTAGTGATATTATCTGAACTATCTGGTATTAAGGTATAACATGCTTCTCCTGTTAAATTCAAAGTCATGCATAGGCCACCTTGTTTGGCCAGAATATAATCAAGAGCCATATCATGCTTCAACAGTGTCAGTCGGTGACTTCTTTGAGTGTTTGACAAAAGTTCAAATCCTTTAATGGTCTCATTTGCGAAACCCTGTAAAGTATATGTAATGTTATCAATGTGATCTGCTAAAAACACAACACCATACCATGGAAAAATTCCTATACCCCATTTTTCTCCCAAATTTATTCTCCAATGATAAGATTCCAAGTTATGAAATTGGGCAAGTTCTCTTTTCCTTCTATTTCCCCAAATTTCATTGGATTGGTTCTTATTGGGTGCTTCACCCCTCTGCATAGTAAAAACCTCATATGGCAATTTCAAAGTTGCCATATAACAGCATCCTGTCCACCCATATGGCAGAAATAAATATGCTTTATCACCACAAACCCACCAGATATCTTTAAAGTTTCCTATAGTTACATTACCTGGCAACAGTTGATGTTTCACACTCACAGTTTTACTCTGTTTTTGAAATGGTATCTTAAAAGTCACTTGAAACATCTCCTGTACATTCTTAGGCCTGTGTGCTGACAAATTTTAACGACACGGTTTTTTAGTACACCATTCATTCTTTCACAAATCCCTTGACTTTGCGGGTGATAAACCGCACCAAAACGCTGTTTTATCCCCAGTTTTTTCAAAATCAGTTTCACTGTCTTATCAACAAACTCCTTCCCGTTATCTGAAGCGATACGATCTGGAAAACCCCATCTGCTAATCACTTCTTTACACAGAAAATTGGCAACCGATTGAGCATCTTTTCGCTTTGTTGGGCAGGCCTCAGGCCATCTTGAAAATCTATCAACCACTACGAGCATGTATCTCTTACCTTCAACTGGTTTTACCATGTCAACAAAGTCTACAACTAATTCACGCATTGGACCCCTCGGAGTCGGAATGTGACCAGGAAGAACCGTCACCCCCCTTCGAACGTTGTTTTTCAGACAGATGACACATCTGCCTATGACATAGTCAATCTGTTCAAGCAAACATGGTGCCCAAAAACCATACTCTTTAATGATCTTTCTCTTGACTTCTCCTCTCGCCACATGAGCTAACCCATGCGCTTCTTGGATCATCAGACCTAAAAGGTCTGGGGGAGCTACTATGAGTCCCTCATGGTTTCTCCAAAGTCCCATAGAATCTTGGGTGACACCTCGATCAAGCCATAGCTGTTTATCAAGGTCAGGAACAGCTTCTTGCATTAAAATCACATCCCTAAGCGTGATTTTGTCTTCTAAATCTACTTCATGAGTGACCAGAAAAACTTCACCCACTTTATTAGCGCCAGTCACCGCTTTTGCAGCTTCATCAGCAGCTTTGTTACCTTGCGTGACCCTTGACATATCCGCTTTATGTGCTGCACACTTAGCTATCGCTATTTCTTTAGGCTTCATCATGGCCTGCAACAATTTCATTATTTGTTCATGGTGACGTATTGGCGAACCATCTGTCTTTCTAAAACCTCTGCTTTTCCATACTGCTCCAAACAAGTGACACACATTATGTGCATAAGCAGAGTCAGTATAAATTGTCACTCGCTTACCTTCTGCAAGCAAACATGCTTCCGTCAGTGCCACAAGTTCAGCAAGTTGTGCTGATGCTGGCTGAGGTATGACTTCAGCCTTTTCAACAACAAAATCTAATCCTTGTGCTTTTACCACTGCGTAGCCAGCACTCAACTTATCACCCACACGATAACAGGACCCATCGGTCCAAAGCTCCAGATCTGTTTCACGCAATGGGAGGGCTTGTAGATCTGACCTTAGCCTAGAATATTTCTCAGCTTCTCGTACGCAATCATGTGGTTCACCGTCTTCTAATGTTGGCAAGCTCTCAGCTGGATTCGTTGTGACGCACCTCATCAAAGTGACGTCTTCTTGCTCCAGCAGCCTGTGATATTCTCGAAGTCTGGGCATAGTCAATGTGTACTTACCATAGTTCAACAAATTTCGAAGGCTATGGTGAGTAAGTATTGTCACTGGATAACCCATCGTGATCGCTGATGCTTTCTCATACATTAGTGAGACTCCCACTAAGGCTCTGTAGCATGGTGGTAGTCCTTGCTCCACTTCTGAATAAGCAGTCGAGTAATAAGAAATCGGCTGAGGATTTGTTCCTGTGCCAGTTGGTTGGCATAGGACTGCACACGCATATTTGCCTCCCGTAGAGGTGGACACATAGAGCAAGAAATTCTTGGAGTAATCTGGAAGCGCCAAAGCCGGAGCTTCTTGCAATCTTTGTTTAATTGTTTCAAAGGCTACAAAGCCATCTGATGTCCAAGAGAGCATAGAGTGAAGCTGAGAGTTTCCAGTGTCCTTTATCATAGCTCTCAATGGTCCTGTCAAACTAGCATAATCCTCAATCCACGCTGAAGAATAGCCAGCAATCCCAAGAAATGTCATCATCTCTCGGACGGTTCTGGGCTTTGGAGCCTTTCGGATTGCTTCCAACTGACTGTGAGAAATACTTCTATGTCCTCTGGTTATTACCTGTCCCAGGTAGACCACTTTCTCCTGGCAGTACTGCAGCTTTTTCTGAGAAACCTTATGTCCTTTCTCTGCCAATATCTGTAACAACTTCATTGAATCCTTGTGACACGTTTCTGCGTCAGGTGAACAGAGCATAATGTCGTCCACATACTGAATGACAGTGCTCTTTAGCACCTGACCAATTCCTTCCAGGTCGTCTTTCAACACTTTATTGAAGATATGAGGGCTGTGCTCAAATCCTTGTGGTAACCGTCTGTAAACAAAATGTTGTCCTCTGAATGTAAATCCAAACAAACTTTGACTTTCAGTACTAAGTGGGACACTGAAAAATGCTCCACACAAGTCCAAGACTGTAAAATGCGTTGCTTCTGGTGGGACTTGAGTCAACAAAGTATGCGGATCTGGAACTTCAGCTGGAAAATCAGCAACCACTTCATTCACTGCTCTCAAATCGTGTACCAAACGATAAGAGTTATCCGGTTTCTTCACTGGTAACAGAGGTGTATTGCTTTGTGGATTCTGTGTTATCTCCAAAACACCTGCTTTCAAAAGTCCCTCAATTTGTGGTTCAATCCCTCGGATTGCCTCTTCTTTCAATGGATATTGACTTTTCCAGGGGAGTTTGACTCCAGGTCTAAGTTCCACTTTTACTGGCTGCGCTGATTTCACATATCCGATGTCAGTACTATGTTGGGACCATAAGCATTCTGGAATTTGTCGTAGCATCTCCTCTTTCAGGAAATGTGAGTCGACTTCAACACTGCAAATAGATTCATAAGTCATTTGTACAGCCTGTGGCTGTCCTTTTCCTTGAGTAAAAATCATGATTTTGATAAATCGACGATCCTCACTCATCCAGATGGCATGGTTTTCTTTAAGTGGAGCAAAACTAGCTCCTTCTGCTTTTTCCATCATTTCTCCAAGGTCCTTCTGCTCGTATTCTTCAGACACCAGCAAAGTTACATGTGGCACACTTTTCTCAACGTTGAATTCTTTCTGCAAAAATTCACTTTTTTCTATCTTCATAGCTGCTCCTTGTGGTCCCAAAATTATGCAATTTGAAGAAAGTTGAACTTGTTCTGGTTGACGACCCAACCATTCTTCTGGATCTGCTTTTGTAGCATCTTTGAAGTACTTAAGTGTACAATGCAATGGGTATTCAGGAAGTCTCGCTTTTGGTATATTTGCCACAATAAATTTTTCCCATAGTCTGACTGGTTCCAGGAAATTGGTGTCAAGATTTCCGATCCAAAATACTAACGAGGCTTCAGTCTCTGTTGTCATTGATAATTGATGAGACACATCTTCTGGCACATCCACCAGACAACCGTCTGGTGTACATTTAATTGTGCAATTTAATTTACACAAAGCATCTCTGCCCAAAAGTGCCACAGGTGTATGTTCTGATACCAGTATGGGCAATGTAGTCTTCAGGTTTTTATAGCAGAGCTCGATTGGCTTAGTAAGAGGAACCAGCTGCTTTACTCCCTCAAATCCGATTGTCCTCACATATTGTCCAGACATAGGAAGATGTGTAGCATCTTCAGGTCGCACACAGGTGAAAGCTGCTCCGCTATCTGCCATCATCTCCAATTGGCGATTATTCACTTCCACCTTTACTGTTGGATCTTTTTCTGGTCCTGATGCTACCAGCTGACACCTCCCACTCGGATTCTCTGGGCATCCCTAAAATCCTAGTTCCGGCCCCCTGAAAGGGTTAACCGGTCCCCTGGATCCTCTTGGTTGGCCTCTGAATCCTCCTCTGAAATTTCCTCTGAAGTTTCCTCCTGAACTGTTGCAGTCTCGAGCCAAATGGCCAAATTGTCCGCAATTGTAGCATCTTTCTGAAGACCATTGTAAATTTGAGTTAAAACTACCTCCTCTTCCTCTTCCCAGTGTTCCACGTCCTCTGATTCTCCAGGACTGCACTGAATTGAACACTGGTTGGGGGTAGGGTGCAACCGGAACCACCGATGAAAGCTGAAATGGTTGAGGCTCAGCCTGACTGGGCTGCACTTGTATTGCTGGTTGGTTTACTGGAGGCTGACTTTGCATGACAACAGCTTGCTTCTTTTCCTTCCTCTTACTCTCTCCCAGCTGTATCTGATTGAGCTTCCTGAGTGTCTCTTGATCTTGTTCTTTTTGGTCATGTTCTTTTTGCGATATAATTCCACTTGGTGAGCAATGTGATCCGTGTATATTCCTTTCTCCATGCTTCCAAGGCCAACTACTTCTGCCAATTTGCTTCTTACTGGCAAAGGTAGTCCCTTCTGTATCTTGGCTCTCAAAATTGATTGTTCCATTTGGTTCAAATCAGGATCATTTCCAGTAACATTCCTCCAAACTTGAAGAGCTCTCGATACATATGCTCTCGGGTTTTCTTCCTGTCCCAATGGTTCAATAAAGATGTTATCTGGGTGCACATTCGTAGGAAATGTGTCTCTCAGAGCTCTCCACATCCGCCCTCTATTTGCAGCAAAGAGGTCTGCATCATTTGCTGCAGTCGTCACATATTCATTGAGTCCTGCTTTCTGCAGAATCTCCTCCATTGCAGGTATCCCAAGGAGACTTGCCAAAAGTCTCTTCACATCTGCCATAGCTGGTTGTGTTCCTACCATTATCTCTTCCAGCTTTGAGATCCACGGATGAGCACCATCTTGAAGGGTAGGGAGCTTCTCAAGTATGTCTGACATGTCCGTATTCTGCCAGGGCTTATACTCCAATGCCTGTCCCCTTATGATTACTGGACACATCTTTTCAGGCGTTTTTCTCTTCCTTAGACGTAATGTCATTGCTGATCTCTGAGATTCTTCCTTCTGAAGCTCTTTCTTCTGAGCCCTCAGTTCCTTTAATTGATTTGTCAAAGCGGTTTGAGTAGTTGAAATAGTAGCTTTATCCAGGAATGACAAGCACTCATCGATACTTCTTTCAATGTTTCTTAGTGTTCTTTGTCTGTCCTCTTCAATTCTTGTGCTGGATGCGGATGGAAGGAACCTTCTGGAAGAAGAATCTTTACTTTCCCATTCTTCATCACTGTCTCCATTCAAACTCTCCTCAGAAGTGTCGTCTTCTGAGTCTTCTTTCTTCTTCATCTTTCCTCCTTTCTTTTCTGCTTTCATTAATATGCGTCTAATTTGAGGATCATATCCACCCACAGTTCTTTCCAAGTCGTTTCCATCATCACCTTGTTCTCCTTCCATCCTTTTGTTCCTAGTCTTCAAGGTTGCTGTCTTCTTTTTACTTTTAGAACTTGGAGTCAATTTTATAGTGGTCTCAGCTTGTCCCACTTCAATTACTCGATCATTGTCATCCTTAATGTGATAATTGCCATCTTGATTGAGTACTGGTAATTGTGGGTAGACGTCTTCAAACTCCACTTTCTGTTCGTATGGAGGTGGGTTTTGTACTGGAATCAGTTGAAAATGGCAGATTAATTTTTTCCATCAATGTCTCCGTTTGTTTCGTATTTTTCTCAATTTCTTTCAAGCTTTTTTCTCTCTCTTCTCTTGTAGCTTGTACCAGCTTCTGTCCTTCGATGTCAAACAGCTGTAAAATTCCAAGCTCCACTTGTCTCTTCTCTTTTCGTCGTTGTCCTGTTTTTCCCTTCTTTTGATTTAGTTTGTAGGTGGACACAAGCACCTGCATAGTTTTGATCACTTCTGGGTTGAGAGTTCCTGCCTTTGGCCAGGGCTTTTCCAAATCTGGCCAACGCTCATTCCATTTATTCGACACTTTTACGATAAGTGGTTTAATCAAAGGATTACTTTGCTGAACCACTTCAATTGGTGTGATTGTTTGCTTAGTTTTAATGTCTTTCTTAGACATTTTAGCAATTATATTTATTCCCTTATTTAGATTTAAAATCAAAAATTTTCTTGAATCTTTGGCTTACTCCCCCCTTTTTTTTTTTTATTAATAATCTATTTATTTATTTATTCAGTTATGCGATTAATATCATCAACCTTATTTAATGCTAATAATTGTAGCACAATTAGTAAAGATAAGTTTGCCAACACCAGAAGAAACAGCAAGCCTGCTGTTGCGAAAAATTTCACTTGACACGCGGTCTTTTGTGAAACAAATTCGTCAAAATGCTGTATAAATTTGTCAAACCAGTAAACAAATATTATATGAAACACCAAAATACTCAAACACAATACAAGATAAATCAAATTCAAGACCTATGGACTTTTAATAACTAATTCAAACTGTGTTCACTAATATACGGTCAATCTGTGCCAAGTCTGTGCAAAGAATGAAAGCAAATATATTGTATAAAACACCAAACCAAAGTATGTGCCTATATAGTATATAAATGAAGGCAAAATAAGTGTGTTTAAAGAACTTTAGAAAGTGGTGTTTTATCAAAGGAGTTTGATTGACAAGAAAAAACAAACACTGGCCTGTTGCTGAAGTCAGCTTGCAGGGCTATTCAGTCCAGGCACATCTGGACGCACTCAGCTCAGCTCACCCCCCCTTGGTCTCTCTCTCTCTCACTCAAGCAAAAAGAAGGAGAGAAGGGGCAAAGGTTAGTTTGACATTTAACACAGTTCTGCACATCAGATTCTTTCTCCATATAACACTCCATATGACAATAAGGTTTATTTCTTTAATAAGAAAAGTTTATTTCACACTCAAAACACCTCTCACAGCAGTCTGTATGTTTTTGGGGCTCATAGATGGGGCTCTATAACAATCAATTAAAGGACTTCTCTTTCTTTTCCCGCTCTCTCTCTCTTTTTTTTTTTTTTTTAAATGCATATATATATATATATTTTAATGACAGATAATAAAACTAACAAAAGTCCCCAGGGAAAAAATGGCTATCAAATGTCTCTCTTGTGAAGGCTCATGGATTTTGTCCTTCACAAGGGCTCATGACTTTTAACAATAAGGGCAGCTCATGTATTGTATTCTTTTTATATTCTAAGTAATAACAACATTCAGAAACCTTTATTTCCAATCACCGTCCAGCAGCAATTATCAAAAAGATTCAACAAAAAACATTTCAACACACACACATTCTACGTCAGTCACAAATGCAGGAGACACACACACATACCCACACACACACATACATACAGCTCCTGCTCACTGAACAAAGAAAAGGGAGGGGGGGCCCTACATACACACAAGATTGGGGTGCTGTCTCACACTCTTACCTAAACATCCCTTCCTTCACATAAACATATGCCAACACACCCAGTTCACACACAAAGCATAAATTCACTAGCACTGACACACACACACACAGAAATTACTGCTCTCCATATGCGCACACATGTCTCCAACTTATCCAACATACACACACATCTGTGCATAGTGTACTGCAGTTACACATACGCACACACAGACATAAAGGACAAACAACATCCCAATTCACATAAACATTTAGACTGACACAAAAGAGCAAGGGAAGTCAGGTGGGGCCTCAACCTCACAAAAAGAAAGAAACCAATTCCACAGACACGTCTCGCTCAACATGAAACAGAAATACACAGACTAGTCGACTTTTTCTTCTCTGCCACTGCCGCTTCTTCTCATCTAGTTCTAGGATACAAATTTATGCTACCTCTTAACCAAGTGCAAATTCAAATAGAAGGTTATATCATACACAACTCGTCAGCAGTGATGAAAACCTTTTCCATAGAACTTTTTGCACTTCCAGTTTTCCTCCCAAACAAAAAAACTGACCTAATTAACCAATTCTAATGTTTAATCAGGATTTAGGCCTGCCTAAAGCAGCTCCATTATAGAAGGCTTAACCCAATTAAGCGGCTATTTCTCTTAACACTTGCATACCTATCATGTATGCTCTTTTCCTTTATTTATCACTTCTCTTATTCTCTATAATCTCTTCCCTGGCCAGGTTACACACTTCTGGATCCACTACTTAATCAAGCTTCAGTTTTCAAGGCATAGCATAAAATAAAACACATGACTGAGACAATCAGAAAATGGGCCCACTAATTGTCAAGCATAGTATTAATTAATGCTGTTTTACCATTACTGATAAGCTGTGCACTTCTCTTTTCACTATATTCATCCCTTCTCTTAAAATTTAGAACGAGGTCACCCCAAAAAACACAAACACTATAAACCCCACACACAGGGCTTTTTCAGTGTGACATTAACAGCTCTGATAGCCGCTCAAACGGGAAACAGCTGGCTCAAAATAAAGGGAGCACACACTCACCCTCTTTACTGGCCTCTGAGCAGAAAGCTGGACCGTCGAGTCGTCAGGCTGCAGTCATCACAAGCTGTCTCAATCCGTGACGCCAAAATTTAAGGTGTATTCAGTGATGTGTTCTTGGGAAAAAATCCTCGCTGACAAATGTCTTAATGCATATATACAAAAGTTTATTGCAAAGAAACAGACAGTGTCAAAACAGGCGCTTTCCTTTGCGACCTGGGAGAGGGTAAGTCTCTAATCGCCCTAACTCTCAGACAAAGGGACTTGCAAGAGTTATATAGTGTAGTGTTGGCAACCCCCACATCCTAACTTCCATACATGGTTAAGAAACAAACTTCAGCCTCCTAACCTACAGCTAAACATATGGTCATTCCTTATATGGCAAGCCAGAGAGCTACAAGGACATTCTATGCATTCCTTCTGGCTTGAGGCCAGAACTTAAAGCTCAGGTTACCCTTCTGCACAATCAATAAAGGCTAAAAGAAAGGGACCATATATGCATACACATAGAAAGTTTAACAGAACAATACAGACACTACATAAAGTATTTTCTGAATAACCAGGTATAGCTTATTTCCTGCATGTATGTGAGGTCATTCCTTTTTTAGAGAGAGCAACAAAAGGTTACACTCTCTCATACCATTCACTCCTAAAGCAGCCCTGACTCAAGGCCATAATCCTAATGGAGAAAACCTATACATAGATGCAGTTTAACACACAATTTAACACACAGATCGATCAGACACTACAATATGAATAATTAATTCATGTTGGCTCTCACTGCGGTATTGTATCACTTCCTGTTCCTGTTTCGGAGCACAGTGTTTTGCTGTCTGTTAGCCGTTATATCTGTATAACTCGATTTATCTGGATAATAACATATTTTAGTGTAATCTTCACCTACTTTAAATAGCATACTCTTTGCTGAATCACCTGTATTCACATTACTCACTTTATTTGTTTTTAGAAATTCGCTAGATTAGCTCAGCTAGTAGCTTAGCCCTTAGCCGACTCACTACCAGCATGGCTTCTTCTCCTGTCTCTCCTGCACTTTCCTGCTCTGGGTGTCACATGTTTAGTTACTCCTCGGCCTCCTTTAGCAGTAACGGTACTTGTAATAAATGTAGTCTGTTTGTAGCTCTGGAGGCCAGGCTTTCTGAACTGGAGACTCGGCTCCGCACCCTGGAAATTCCTACATCTAGCCAGGCCCCTGTAGCGGGTGCGGACCATGGTAGCTTAGCCGCCGTTAGCTCCCCCCCAGCAGATCCCGAGCAGCAGGGAAAACAGGCCGGCTGGGTGACGGTGAGGAGGAAGCGTCGTCCTAAGCAGAAGCCCCGGGTACACCACCAACCTGTTCACGTCTCTAACTGTTTTTCTCCACTCGGCGACACACCCGCTGAGGAACAAACTCTGGTTATTGGCGACTCTGTTTTGAGAAACGTGAAGCTAGAGACACCGGCGACCATAGTCAAATGTCTTCCAGGGGCCAGAGCAGGCGACATTCATGGAAATTTGAAACTGCTGGCTAAGGCTAATCGTAGATTTGGTAAGATCGTTATTCACGTCGGCAGTAATGACACCCGGTTACGCCAATCGGAGGTCACTAAAATTAATATTGACTCGGTGTGTAACTTTGCAAAAACGATGTCGGACTCTGTAGTTTTCTCTGGGCCCCTCCCCAATCAGACCAGGAGCGACATGTTTAGCCGCATGTTCTCCTTGAATCGCTGGCTGTCTGAGTGGTGTCCAAAAAATGACGTGGGCTTCATAGATAATTGGCAAAGTTTCTGGGGAAAACCTGGTCTTGTTAGGAGAGACGGCATCCATCCCACTTTGGATGGAGCAGCTCTCATTTCTAGAAATCTGGCCAAATTTATTAACCCTCCTAAAAACTGACTACCCAGGGTTGAGACCAGGAAGCAGAGTTGCAGTCTTACACGCCTCTCTGCAGCTTCTCTCCTCCTGCCATCCCCCCAAAACCCCATCCCCATAGAGTCGGTGCCTGCTCCCAGACCACCAAACACCAAAGCTAAAATCAGCAAAAAGCTATTTAAGCATAAAAATTCAAAAACAATAAATAATACAGCTTCATCAACTGCACCAAAAAATAAAACAATTAAATGTGGATTGTTAAACATTAGGTCTCTCTCTTCCAAGTCCCTGTTAGTAAATGATTTAATAGTTGATCAACGTATTGATTTATTCTGCCTTACAGAAACCTGGTTACAGCAGGATGAATATGTTAGTTTAAATGAATCAACACCCCCGAGTCACAGTAACTGTCAGAATGCTCGAAGCACAGGTCGAGGAGGAGGATTAGCTGCAATCTTCAATTCCAGCTTATTAATTAATCAAAGACCCAGACAAAGTTTTCATTCTTTTGAAAGCCTGACTCTTAGTCTTGTCCATCCTAATTGGGAAAATCAAAAACCTGTTTTATTTGTTATTATCTATCGTCCACCTGGTCCTTACTCAGAGTTTCTGTCTGATTTCTCAGACTTTTTATCTGATTTAGTGCTCAGTTCAGATAAAATAATTATAGTGGGTGATTTTAACATCCATGTAGATGCTGAGAATGACAGCCTCAACACTGCATTTAATCTATTGTTAGATTCAATTGGCTTCTCTCAAAATGTAAAGGAGCCCACCCACCACTTTAATCATACTCTGGATCTTGTCCTAACATATGGCATAGAAACTGAAGACTTAACAGTATTCCCTGAAAGCCCCCTCCTGTCTGATCATTTCTTAGTAACATTTACATTTACTTTAATGGATTACACAGCAGTGGGGAATAAGTTTTATTACAGTAGAAGTCTTTCTGAAAGTGCTGTAACTAAGTTTAAGGATCTAATTCCTTCATTGTTATGCTCTTCAGTGCCATGTGCCAACACAGTGCAGAGCAGCTACCTAAACTCTGCTCCCAGTGAGGTCGATTATCTCGTCAATACTCTTACATCCTCACTGCGTATAACTTTGGATACTGTGGCTCCTCTGAAAAGGAAAGCTTCAAATCAGAAGTGCCTGACTCCGTGGTATAATTCACAAACGCACAGCTTAAAGCAGATAACCCGAAAGCTGGAGAGGGAATGGCGTCTCACTAAATTAGAAGATGCTCATTTAGCCTGGAAAAAGAGTTTGTTGCTCTATAAAAAAGCCCTCCGTAAAGCTAGGACATCTTACTATTCATCATTAATTGAAGAAAATAAGAACAACCCCAGGTTTCTTTTCAGCACTGTAGCCAGGCTGACAAAGAGTCAGAGCTCTGTAGAGCCGAGTATTACTTTCACGTTAACTAGTAGTGACTTCATGGATTTCTTTACAAATAAAATTTTAGACATTCGAGAAAAAATTATTCATAACCATCTCAAAGATTATTCTTCATGTTCGGCTGCTTTCAGCACTGCTGGTATTTGTTTAGACTCTTTTGCTCCAGGTGATCTTTCAGAGTTAACTTCAATAGTTACTTCCTCCAAACCAGCAACATGTTTGTTAGATCCCATTCCTACTAGACTGTTCAAAGAAGTCTTTCCAATTATTGATGCTTCAATCTTAAAAATCATCAATCAGTCTTTATTAGTTGGCTATGTACCACAGACCTTCAAGGTGGCTGTAATTAAACCTCTACTTAAAAAGCCATCACTTGACCCAGCTGTTTTAGCTAATTATAGGCCAATCTCCAACCTTCCTTTTCTCTCAAAGATTCTTGAAAGAGTAGTTGTAAAACAGCTAACTGATCATCTGCAGAGGAACGGTTTATTTGAAGAGTTTCAGTCAGGTTTCAGAATTCATCACAGTACAGAAACAGCATTAGTGAAGGTTACAAATGATCTTCTTAGAGCCTCTGACAGTGGACTCATCTCTGTTCTTGTCCTGCTGGACCTCAGTGCAGCTTTTGATACTGTTGACCATAACATTTTATTACAGAGATTAGAGCTTGCTATAGGTATTAAAGGTACTGCACTGCAGTGGTTTGAATCATATTTATCTAATAGACTCCAATTTGTTCATGTAAATGGGGAGTCTTCTTCACACACTAAGGTTAATTATGGAGTTCCACAGGGTTCTGTGCTAGGACCAATTTTATTTACATTATACATGTTTCCCTTAGGCAGTATTATTAGAAAGCACTGCATCAATTTTCATTGTTATGCAGATGATACTCAGCTTTACCTATCAATGAAGCCAGATGACACACATCAATTAGTTAAACTGCAGGAATGTCTTAAAGCTATTAAGGCCTGGATGACCTCTAATTTCCTGCTTCTAAATTCAGATAAAACTGAAATTCTTGTTCTCGGCCCCACAAATCTTAGAAACATGGTGTCTAACCAGATACTTACTCTGGATGGCATTACTTTGGCCTCCAGTAACACTGTGAGAAATCTTGGAGTCATTTTTGACCAGGATATGTCCTTCAATGCACATATTAAACAAATATGTAGGACCGCTTTTTTGCATTTGCGCAATATTTCTAAAATTAGAAACATCCTTTCTCAGAGTGATGCTGAAAAGCTCATTCATGCATTTATTACTTCTAGGCTGAATTATTGTAATTCATTATTATCAGGCTGTCCTAAAAGCTCCCTGAAAAGCCTTCAGCTGATCCAAAATGCTGCAGCTAGAGTACTGACAGGGACTAGAAAGAGAGAGCATATTTCTCCCATATTGGCTTCTCTTCATTGGCTCCCTGTTAAATCTAGAATAGAATTTAAAATTCTTCTCCTCACATACAAGGTCTTGAATAATCAGGCACCATCTTATCTCAAAGACCTCATAGTACCATATCACCCCAACAGAGCACTTCGCTCTCAGACTGCTGGCTTACTTGTGGTTCCTAGGATACTTAAGAGTAGAATGGGAGGCAGAGCCTTCAGCTTTCAGGCGCCTCTTCTGTGGAACCAGCTTCCAGCTTGGATTCGGGAGACAGACACCCTCTCTATTTTTAAGATTAGCCTTAAAACTTTCCTTTATGATAAAGCTTATAGTTAGGGCTGGATCAGGTGACCCTGAACCATCCCTTAGTTATGCTGCTATAGGCCTAGTCTGCTGGGGGGTTCACATAATGCACTGTATCTCATTCACCTTATTTACTTTGTTTATACTCCACTCTGCATTTACTCATTAATTGATATTAATCTCTGGCTCTCTTCCACAGCATGTCTTTCTCTCCCCTCAGCCCAACCGGTCGCGGCAGATGACTGCCCCTCCCTGAGCCTGGTTCTGCTGGAGGTTTCTTCCTGTTAAAAGGGAGTTTTTCCTTTCCACTGTCGCCAAGTGCTTGCTCATAGGGGGTCGTTTTGACTGTTGGGTTTTCTCTGTATTATTGTAGGGTCTTTACCCACAATACAAAGCGCCTTGAGGCGACAGTTTGTTGTGATTTGGCGCTATATAAATAAAATTGAATTGAAATTGAATTGAATTAATTGAAAGAATTAAAACCAGGTTTTGTCTGCTTGCCCATTATTCACTAGCTGACCCTTAGTCTGAATGTTTATTGTATGGCAAATCATATGTCAACTAGCCAAATTTCACTAATCATCCAAAACCTCACTGGAGTCCAAAGATATAGCAGTTTTTGTTTTGTTTTAGAAATACCTCAGGTATATAATTACCTTTGCACATCAGCTAGCTATCTCGCTTACTCCTACTTCTAATCTCAGTTCAGACTGGTAAATCCTCTTTCATGTAGGTCTGGGCACTACACCTCACCACAAAGGAGAACAGTTAACCCTTTAACACCTAAGTATCAAAATATTCACCTAGACTTTTCTGCTTATTTGAACTACAAAAGGGACTGAAAATGTCCTTTGAGTAAGTTCTTCTGCCCATTTCTCCAGAACACTTTGAACTTTCAATATCTGACAATTATTTACATTTAAAAGAGTGTATCAACAGTTTTAAATGAAGAAAAACAAAAAGTGCCATTTACTGAGGAAAAAATTTGAAATTGTACACAAACAACAAGTTTTGGAATTTGAAGTGTATAAAACATATTTACAATAACTCTTCATGAGTCTTTGTGTCCCAGTGTGTAAAAACAGAGCAAAAGGAAAATTATGTTCAGGTGCTTCTTCCCCATCTCTCTCCTCACTGGCTGCTGTGCTCTGCCTCAGTCCTCCCTCCTGCTCAATCAGCAGTTTTATTCTCTGATGCTACGTTTCCACCGTCGAGGTGCTAGTGCTCGTGCCAGTGCTCGTGCTGTTCCCAATGAACCGGCATTCCCACCGTGCTTTGGTACTATTTCAAATATAGCTGATTGCATAGTAAGCATATCTGTGGTACACAACCCACAAGTTAACCAGCAGTTAAAATTTGGTTGACATGCTGATCAGTAGTTCCCATATTAAGATTAAGATTAAGATTAAGATAGTGTTTATTTGTCACATGCACAGTTATACACAGTACAATGCACAGTGAAATGTATTTTGTACCTGCAACCATATATACACACACATATAAATAAGAAGAATAAAAATAAAAAAAAAGTAATTCACACTATACACTATACTCTATACTCTATATACTATACACTATACACACTTTTAGAAATTATAATATTTACATTGTGCAATAATGGTCCAGTTAGGGCTCAGAGTTGAGCAGACGGATGGCTTGTGGGTAAAAACTCTTCTTCAACCTTTCAGTCTTAGCCCTCAGGCAGCGGTAACGCCGGCCTGATGGGAGCAGGGAGAAGAGAGAGTGTCCGGGGTGGCTGGGCTGTTTTAGGATCTTCATGGCCCTCAGCCTGCACTGCTTGGTGTAAATGTCCTGCAGGTTGGGGAGGGTGGTTCTGATGGTCCGTTCAGCTGAACGAACCACCCTTTTTAGGGCCATGAAGTCCTGCTTGGTGCAGTTTCCCATCCAGGTGGTGATGCTCCCACGCATGATGCTCTCGATGGTGCAGGTGTAAAAGTTCCTGAGCACCTTGAGTGGGAGCTTGAAGTCTCTCAGCCGCCTGAGGAGGTAGAGACGCTGTCTGGCCTTCTTCACAGTGATGTTTATGTGATGAGTCCAGGACAGGTCCTGTGAGATGGTCACTCCCAAGTATTTGAAAGTGTCCACTCTTTCCACCTCAGCACCACTGATGACAAGTGGATGGTAGTCCCTCTGCTGCTTCCTGCTGAAGTCCACGATCAGTTCCTTTGTTTTGCTGACGTTGAGCAGGAGGTGGTTCTCCTGGCACCAGTTCTCCAGGCGGGAGACCTCTCTCCTGTAGGCTGTCTCCTCATTGTGAGAGATTAGTCCCACAACAGCAGTGTCGTCAGCAAACTTGATGATGATGTTGGACTCTGACGTGGCCTCGCAGTCATGGGTGTACAGTGAGTACAGCAGAGGGCTGAGCACACAGCCTTGGGGGGATCCAGTGTTGAGGGTGAGGGAGGATGAGGTGAGGTGACCCACTCGTACCACCTGTGGTCTGCTGGTCAGGAAGCTGTGAACCCACCTGCACAGGGATGGGCCCAGGCCCAGGTCCAGCAGCTTAGAGACCAGCCTGGAGGGAACTATGGTGTTGAATGCTGAGCTGTAATCTACAAACAGCACTCTCACATAGTTCCCCTTACCAGTGTCTATGTGTGAAAGGGTCTTGTGGAGGAGGAAGGATATGGCGTCATCTGTGGATCTGTCTGGCCGGTATGCAAACTGTAGTGGGTCGAGGGTGGTGGGCAGTGAGGAGGTGATGAATGTCTTGATGAGTCTCTCAAAACACTTCATCACCACAGAGGTGAGTGCTATGGGCCTGAAGTCATTGGGGCTGCTGGGGTGTGGTTTCTTTGGGACAGGGACTATGATGGACTTTTTAAAGCAGGTGGGAATCACACACAGTTTCAGTGAGAGGTTGAATATCAGTGTAAACACAGGTGCCAGCTGGTCAGCGCAGGTCTTAAGGACACGTCCACTAATACCGTCTGGTCCAGCCGCTTTCCATATTAAGCTTTTGAAAAATCATGTACACATATATAAATAAGGAATGTCCATGCTGGAGATGCCAAGCAAAAGTGACCCCTAAATGTTAAATTTAAAGGTAATTTACCTCTCCAGAGGTGTATCTGTGCTTACTTGCTTTTGTTAACTAAAGGAGCATTTGGACCCAGAAAAGGCAAATTCCATCAAATTTTATTCTATATTGAATAAGCACGTGTCTACCATTACTGTAAAACAGCTACCACTTATTCTGAATATGAACAAGGCTTTGTGGTGTTTTGAGTTTGATATTTTTGTTTAGTATTATTAAGTCTTGATTTCGGTTTGGTTTCACTATAAACTCTTAGTTTTTGCATTGATGTTAATTTAAGGGGTTTGACGCCTGGTTTTCATTATCCTTCTTGTAATTTTGAACACTAGTTCTGTCATGATTTTGCAATTACTGGACCTAAGACTCAGAAAACCAGTAAATATTTAAAAAGATTTATTTACACAATTAATGAACAGGCAGCAGAGCAACCAGGAAGTAGCTATTTTTGTCAGGAATACTCAGAAACGGTCTGCAGTGAGGGAGACAGGTTATTAGTGAGAGCCAGCAGACAGAGATTTTCAAAGGTGACTTGATAAGCTCAGAGGCCTTACTTAGAGTTGGAAATTGAGACTGTGACTGGGTAGCAGGTAAACAGGCTGGGATCCAGAGAAGGCACCATAGGTTTGGTGGAGTGTGGCAGTCGCAGTCCTATGGTTGTTGAGGTGGGAGAGACAAGATTTTATATTTTCTGAATACTGGTCCCAAGTCATGGTATGAATTGGGAATGAGAGAGAGAGGTCAGAGAGAAGTGGTTTGTTCTAGTGGTTTCTCTGTTTGGAGGTGGAATTTCTGATTATATTGTGATATAAACAATAAATTTAACTACAGCTTTCTATGTGTCTCCCAGTTAATGTGGATGTGTCTTTCACACCAGGGGTAACCAAGAGCTATGGAGGAGTGTGGTAATTGAAACACATAAAACTGTAGGAACTCACTGTGATTACCAGAAAGGATGAGTTGGACCAATCCTGTTTGATGTTTATGGTAAACTAGCTGCTTATCCATCAGGTTTTGCTCTGCACCAGAAGACAGCAAAGCTTGGTATGAGGCTGTCTTGAGCAAAACAGATGGCAGCTGGGAGCTGCATAGAGGAAAGTGCTTTTTCAGGAAGTGTACTGCCCACTAATATCCCCACTCTTACTGGAGAGTGATGGCTTTGGTTGCATCAGGCAGGTTTTGACAAAATGACCAGGCTGACCACAGTAATCAGAATTTTGCCTAATTTCTCCATCACTGTTGCTTGGATGTTAGCTTTGTGAGCCCAAGCAGCATCAGCTCCTCAGAATGGAGTGGAAGCAGGAAACGAACTATGGGATTACTAGACTTGTTTCATTCACAGGGGTGTGAATGAATAGCAAGAGCCACCTAGGTGGCTCAGCTAGTATATATACTAGCTGCTTATCTATCAGGTTTTGTTGTGCACCAGAAGATATATATATATATATATATATATATATATATATATATATATATATATACACACACAGGGTTTGGACAATGAAACTGAAACACCTGCTTTTAGACCACAATAATTTATTAGTATGGTGTAGGGCCTCCTTTTGCAGCCAGTACAGCATCAATTCGTCTTGGGAATGACATATACAAGTCCTGCACAGTGGTCAGAGGGATTTTAAGCCATTCTTCTTGCAGGATAGTGGCCAGGTCACGACGTGATGCTGGTAGAGGAAAACGTTTCCTGACTCGCTCCTCCAAAACACCCCAAAGTGGCTCGATAATATTTAGATCTGGTGACTATGCAGGCCATGGGAGATGTTCAACTTCACTTTCATGTTCATCAAACCAGTCTTTCACCAGTCTTGCTGTGTGTATTGGTGCATTGTCATTGAACCTTCACACTCTACTCTTACTGGTGCAATGTGCAATTAATGAAGATTGACCACCGGGCTGGTCCAATTTAGCCATTAAACCTCCCACACTAATATGTATATATATATATATATATATATATATATATATATATATATATATATATATATATATATATATATATATATATATAATAATAATACAGGGGTTGGACAATTTTGCTGCTATAGCCAAACCTTTGGTCACTCGTGCCAATGCCAAACATCGGTTTTAATGGTGCAAGGAGTGCAAATCTTGGGCTGTGGACAATATGAAACATGTATTGTTCTCTGATGAGTCCACCTTTACTGTTTTCCCCACATCCGGGAGAGTTACGGTGTGGAGAAGCCCCAAAGAAGCATACCACCCAGACTGTTGCATGCCCAGAGTGAAGCATGGGGGTGGATCAGTGATGGTTTGGGCTGCCATATCATGGCATTCCCTTGGCCCAATACTTTTGCTAGATGGGCGCGTCACTGCCAAGGACTACCAAACCATTCAAGGAATACCAAACCAAACCATGTGCATCCAATGGTTCAAACATTGTATCCTGAAGGCGGTGCCGTGTATCAGGATGACAATGCACCAATACACACAGCAATACTGGTGAAAGATTGGTTTGATGAACATGAAAGTGAAGTTGAACATCTCCCATGGCCTGCACAGTCACCAGATCTAAATATTATCGAGCCACTTTGGGGTGTTTTGGAGGAGCGAGTCAGGAAACGTTTTCCTCCACCAGCATCACGTCGTGACCTGGCCACTATCCTGCAAGAAGAATGGCTTAAAATCCCTCTGACCCCTGTGCAGGACTTGTATATGTCATTCCCAAGACGAATTGATGCTGTATTGGCTGCAAAAGGAGGCCCTACACCATACTAATAAATTAATGTTGTCTAAAACCAGGTGTTTCAGTTTCATTGTCCAACCCCTGTATATATATATATTTATTTATTTTTATTTTTGTACTGTACTATTGCCTAGCTTTTTGAGGCAGAAATTAGAAGCACTTCACAATGTAGAATATATTTTGAATATATTCCACATTAAATGAATTGCTATTTTTGAGTTTGTTATTTCTCGTATGCTCAATTCCTCAGTGTTTCTTTGTCTGTCCGTCTTCCTGATTTTTTCCCATTCCCCTCCTGTTTCTGGTTTGCAATAAAAATACTTTGAGTGGTTCGTAAGATTAGAAAAGCACTGTATAAATGCAAGCACATTACAATACATTACATTACACTCCACCTTCTATGAGAGCTGATCTCTAAGATTTTTCTGTTTTGTTTTGGTTTTAGGTTGTGAAGCTCCTAAATAATAAGCGTTCTCAGGCTGTAGGAATCCTCATGTCTTCGCTTCACCTTGACATGAAAGATATTCAGCATGGTGAGTTCCACAGTTGGTTAGATAGTATTAAAATACCTCAATTAGCCCCAGTTTGTACCTCTTATGTATCATTGTACACTGAGTTAATTTACTGGCTCATCATCCATCCATCCTCCCTCTTCCATTTATCTGGGGCCAGGTCACAGGGGCAGTAGCCTAAGCAGAGAAACCCAGACCTCCCTCTCCCCACCAGCCACCTCCTCCAGCTTATCTGGGGTAACACCAATGCACTTCCAGGCCAGCCGAGAGTATAATCTCTCCAGTGTATCCTGGATCTACCCCAGGCCTCCTCCCAATAGGACATGCACGAAACATCTCACCCCAAAAGGCGCACAGGAGGCATCCTAGTCAGATGCCTGAACCACCTCAACTGTCTCATTTCAATGTGGAGCAGTAGTGACTCTACTCTGAGCCTCCTGAATGACTGCATCTCTAAGGGAGAGGCCAGCAACCTTTTGGAGGAAGCTAATTTCCACCACTTGTATCTGCAATCTTGTTCTTTTTTTCACTAACCAAAGTTTGTCACCATAGGTCAGAGTAGGGACATTGATCGATTTACCAGGGGTTGACTGTTAAATCGACAGCTTCACTTTTATACTCACCTCTCTCTTTAGTGCAATGGACTGGTGCAGCAGTAGCCGCAGCCCCAGGCCCAAACCATCTGTCACTCTCCCTCTCCCTTCTCTCTTCTGGTTCCAAGACCTGAACTACTTAAACTCCTGACCTGGTGTGGGAACTCCACCATTTTCCTGCTGAGAACCATGGCTTCAGACTTAGAGATGCTAATTCTCATACCTGCAGCTTCACACTCGGCTATGAACCACTCCAGTGTGAGCTCAAGGCCACCACCTGTTGAAGCCAAAAGGACCACTTCAGCCACAAAAAGCAGAGATGAGACTCTGAGACCACCAAGTTAGAGACCTTCTGCCGCTTGGCTATGCCTAGAAATTCTGTCCATAAAAATTTCAAACAGAATCAGTGACAAAGGGCAGCCTGGCGGAGTCCAACACTCACTGGAAATGAGTCTGGCTACAGACAGGGATTGAATAGCCCATAACAATGGGCAAGACACCCCATACTCCCGCAGCACCGCACAGGATGCCCCAAAGGATGCAGCTGAATGCCTTCTCCAGGTCCACAAAACACATGTAACTGACTTCAGGACTTGCCTTACTCTCTGCAGGTACTTGGAGGTTGCAGCTTTCCTAGTGGCATCTTCATGGTTCCCATTTGCCTGTGGGATTCCAAGGTACTTGTAGCTGTCTTCAATGTCTGCAATTTTTCCTTCTGGTAGTGCAACCCCCTCAGTTCTGACTACTTTTTCTCTCTTAGTTAACATCTGACTACACTTTTCCAGTCCGAATGAGATTCTGATATCATTGCTGTAGATCCTGGTGGTGTGGCTCAGTGAATCGTTATCTCATTCACTCCTGGTGTACAGCTTGATGTCATCCATGCAGAGGAGGTGGCTGATGTTGGCTCCATTCTGTAGTCAGTATCCGTAGTCAGTCTTGTTAATGATCTGGCTGAGGGGATTCTGGCCTATGTAAAACAGCAGCAGGGGCAGAACATCTTGGTAAATCCCACACTTGATGTTGAGTTGTGCAGTTGGCTTGAAGTTGGCCTCTACTGTTGTTCTCCACATTCATATTGAGTTCTTGATGAAGGCTCTGAGGCTTGATCTTGTACAGTTCTAGGCATCTCTGCCTATTCCTTTCTGGGCCCCGCTCATGTATTGTGCCATGTGCCTACTCATCTTAGCTGCTTTAATACCTTACGAGAGTTTCCATGATGTACTGAGGCAGGTTATGAGCCTGCAGTTGGATGGGTCCCTGGGGATCTGGGTGTGTCTAAGCCTCTAGCAGCTGGTTGATACACACACACACACACACACACACACACACACACACACACACACACACACACACACACACACACACACACACACACACACACACACACACACACACACACACACAAACACAAACACATATATATACACTGCTCAAAAAAATAAAGGGAACACTTAAACAACACAATATAACTCCAAGTATATCAAACTTCTGTGAAATCAAACTGTCCACTTAGGAAGCAACACTGATTGACAATCAATTTCACATGGAATAGACACCACGTGGAAATTATTGGCAATTAGCAAGACACACTCAATAAAGGAGTGGTTCTGCAGGTGGGGACCACAGACCACTTCTCAGTATCTATGCTTTCTGGCTGATGTTTTGGTCACTTTTGAATGTTGGTGGTGCTTTCACACTTGTGGTATCATGAGACGGACTCTACAACCCACACAAGTGGTTCAGGTAGTGCAGCTCCTCCAGGATGGCACATCAATGCGAGCTGTCGCAAGGTTTGCTGTGCCTGTCAGAATAGTGTCCAGAGGCTGGAGGCGCTACCAGGAGACAGGCCAGTACACCAAGAGATGTGGAGGAGGCCATAGGAGGGCAACAACCCAGCAGCAGGACTGCTACCTCTGCCTTTGTGCAAGGAGGAACAGGAGGAGCACTGCCAGAGCCCTCCAAAATGACTTCCAGCAGGCCACAAATGTGCATGTGTCTGCACAAACGGTTAGAAACCGACTCCATGAGGATGGTATGAGGGCCTGACATCCACAGACGGGGGTTGTGCTCACAGCCCAACACCATGCAGGACGCTTGGCATTTGCCAGAGAACACCAGGATTGGCAAATTCGCTACTGGCGCCCTGTGCTCTAAACAGATGAAAGCAGGTTCACACTGAGCACATGTGACAGACATGACAGAGTCTGGAGACGCCGTGGAGAGCGATCTGCTGCCTGCAACATCCTTCAGCATGACTGGTTTGGCAGTGGGTCAGTAATGGTGTGGGGTGGCATTTCTTTGGAGGGCCGCACAGTCCTCCATGTGCTCGCCAGAGGTAGCACGACTGCCATTAGGTACCGAGATGAGATCCTCAGACCCCCTGTAAGACCATATGCTGGTGCGGTTGGCCCTGGGTTCCTCCTAATGCAGGACAATGCTAGACCTCATGTGGCTGGAGTGTGTCAGTAGTTCCTGCAAGATGACGGCATTGAAGCTATGGACTGGCCCGCCCGTTCCCCAGACCTGAATCCGATTGAGCACATCTGGGACATCATGTCTCGCTCCATCCACCAACGTCACGCTGCACCACAGACTGTCCAGGAGTTGGCGGATGCTTTAGTCCAGGTCTGGGAGGAGGTCCCTCAGGAGACCATCCGCCACCTCATCAGGAGCATGCCCAGGCATTGTAGGAAGGTCATATAGGCACGTGGAGGCCACACACAATACTGAGCCTCATTTTGACTTGTTTTAAGGACATTACATCAAACTTGGATCAGCCTGTAGTGTGTTTTTCCACTTTAATTTTGTGTGTGACTCCAAATCCAGGCCTTCATTGCTTAATAAATTTGATTTCCATTGATGATTTTTGTGTGATTTTGTTGTCAGCACATTCAACTTTGTACAGAACAAAATATTCAATGAGAATATTTCATTCATTCAGATTTGGGATGTGTTATTTGAGTTTTCCCTTTATTTTTTTGAGCAGTGTATATATATATATATATATATATATATATATATCAAAGCAGAAGTGGTGTGTGCTACTCAGGATACTGTTTTTTTTTTCCCTAAAATGTCAGCGTTAAAACCTAATATCAGTTGCAGGACTTGGTAAAAGGACTAGGACAATAGGACAATTTGCATACAGTGTTAGTAATTTTCACTTTTAATAAATTATCATATCAAGAAATTTGTAAATAAGGTTTTAAATTTGTTTCTGGATAACCTTTCCAATGAAAGCAGACATGAGATAGCACAAACAGCTTTCTTTCAGCCCTTGTTTTTTAGGATTCATTGTATCCTTTGCACTTGGTTGCTAGTTTTCCAAAAATGGCACAAGGTCATCCAATCAATGTCAGAACCACCACAGTTTTTTTTTCCTTTGAGGCAGTTTAGAAGCACCTGCTTTACTTTTCTCCCTCAAAAATGGTCACACAAAGGTGCAAGATTCTCTAAAACTGCCAAGTAGTTCCCTCAAGACAAAATGTTTACCCATTTAAATTTGGCATTTTATGCAATCTAAGCATTATAATAATTTAGAAAGATTTGAAAATCTGAATTTACAAATGCAAATAACACATTTTTTAGCTAACCAGTAGCTAACTAGGAAATTTCCTGGACTATTCAAGAACTAAGAAGTTGTGGGACATTTTCTGGCTTTTGCACCTTAAATCAATCATTTTTCTCCTTAGGGTTTTCACTCAACTTTTAATTTTTCTTTGTTAAAATAGGGATAGGGCATTAGTTTTGAATGAAGTCATCAGTGACCACGTGCTCTCTGTCTCCTAGCCATCCTGAACTTGGACAACACTGTAGTTGACCTGGAGACTCTGCAGGCCCTGTATGAAAACGTGAGTGGCACACACTCAATTTATCTTGTTTGCACATAGGGATCTTAGGCACTTAAATTCTTACTGAATGTTCTTTCAAGCCACATGCTATAGGCTAGCTTTAGGGCCAAAGTTAGGCATAGTTTCAGAAAGTAGATGTTTCCATTCAGATAAAGTCTCTTACATCCATTTTTGCCTTATAGTTCTTCTGTTTTAAGATATCCATTTGTGTGTGTAAAATAGATGAAAATTCCATAGAGAGGGGTAGATGTGAATCCAACCCTGAGTAAGATTGCTGTTGATCTCAAGTTTAAGGGGAGGTGACTACTTTTTGATTGCTATTTCAAACTGGTAGTACTGCACAGTTACCTTAAAGCACATGTAATTCTACCCCAAACCCTGATTTTGCCTTTTGTCTTTTTTTTTTGTTTAAAACTAACCAATTAGATGTAAAAGGCTATAGATCTGTAATCCATTTCCTGCCACCAGTCAGCAGAAAACATGACTATAACTTATAAACAGGGTGCTTTTTGTGCACTTCTATGATCATTCAGGTTGAAGAGACTTCTTATTGTGCCAGTATAGTTTTCTGAATATCAACAGAGTCCAGAGTACAGTCGTACATCAATTTCTTGTTGTAGAAACTGCTGGGATTTTGCATTAGTTATATTTTCTACTGATATGATGAATAATATAAATTATAGAACCGGTGGAGCCAGTTTCTTGTGTCTCTCCCACAGAGAGCACAACAGGAAGAGCTGGACAAGATCGAAAAGCACATTAAGTCCACTAAAGACAAAGAGAACGCCAAGCCTCTGGACAAACCAGAACAGTGAGTGATTCCTCCAACACTTTCACAGAAATGAAGTTTATGACATGACTTACAATCTCATTGACATGAATGTTTAGATTACATGGACTAAGATACCAAAACAAATTTCAAGAATGCATTTACAGTTAGGTCCATAAGTTTTTAGACAATTGTGTGATTTTTGCCACTGTATACTACCAAGGTTTGTTTTAAATCAAACAAATAATCAAACTGTAATTGAAGTGCAGACTTTCAACTTGAATTCAGGGGGTTTAACAAAAATATTGCATTAACAGATTAGAAATTGAAGCCGTTTTATATATACTCCCCCATTTTCAGAGGCTAAATGTTATTGGAAAGTTTGAATGTGAAGCACTTTCATGACCAAGTAAAGACTGGGAGGACTAAAAGAAAATGAATTCATGACAGTCCTAAATCTGGTCAATACAACAGACATGAATAATGCAAAGTAAACTATAGCAATCCTTAAAAACATTTTGATAAATTAATATGGTGCATAATCTTGATTTAGAGAGCCTACAGTATATGACCCCATATTCATCATGCAAAGCAATATCTCAACAAGAAGAACATTTTAGAGCATTTTATAATGTTCATTGTTTGGCAATGGGGTTTAACAGCCTATTACACCCCAAAAATAAATAAATTGACAGGCTGTGAAAGCACACTTATACTGCAAGCAGCAATCAGGGCACCAAGCAGCAAGACACAACAGTTGCTAGGAAAAAAAGTTGAGAATAGCAAGGAAGAGGTGTTAAGATCTGCCAGCAAGTTTTATGGTAAAGCACGCTTGTTAATTACAGCATCCCCCAAAGGTGTAATGACACCAAATTCCTCAGGTGTCCTCAAGGAGGGGTCCAGAAGTGAACTGTGAAGTTTGGTCTTGATAGGCAAAACCATTGTAGAAATACTGGTGCCGGTCATAAAGTTAGAAAATCGTGAAAAAGTTGATTTATTTCAGTAATTCCATTCAAAAAGTGAAACTTGTTTATTATATTCATTCGTTATACACAGACTGATATATTTCAAATGTTTGTTTCTTTTAATTTTGATGATTATAAATGACAACTAATGAAAACACCAAATTCAGTATCTCAGAAAATTAGAATATTGTGAAAAGGTTCAATATTGAAGACACCTGGTGCCACACGCTAATCAGCTAATTACAGTAACTCAAAACACCTGCAAAGGCCTTTAAATGGTCTCTCAATCTAGTTCTGGAGGCTACACAATCATGGGGAAGACTGCTGACTTGACAATTGTCCAAAAGACAACCATTTACACCTTGCACAAGGAGGGCAAGACACAAAAGGTCATTGCTAAAGAGCCTGGCTGTTCACAGAGCTCTGTGTCCAAGCACATTAATAGAGAGGCGAAAGGAAGGAAAAAATGTGGTAGAAAAAAAGTGCATAAGCAATAGGGATAACTGCACCCTGGAGAGGATTCTGAAACAAAACCCATTCAAAAAAGCTGGAGTCAGTTCTTCAAGAACCACCATGCACAGACACATTCCTTGTGTCAAGCCACTCTTCAGCAAGAGACATTGTCAGAAGTGTCTCGCCTGGGCTAAAGACAAAAAGGACTGAACTGCTGCAGAGTGGTCCAAAGTTATGTTCTCTGATGAAAGTAAATTTTGCATTTCCTTTTGAAATCAAGGTCCCAGCAGAGTCTGGAGGAAGAGAGGAGAGGCACAGAATCCACGTTGCTTGAGGTCCAGTGTAAAGTTTCCACAGTCAGTGATAGTTTTTGGTGCCACGTCATCTGCTGGTGTTGGTCCACTGTGTTTTCTGAGGTCCAGGGTCAACATAGCCATCTACCAGGAGGTTTTAGAGTACTTCATGCTTCCTGCTGTTGACCAACTTTATGGAGATGCACATTTCATTTTCCAACAGGGCTTGGCACCTGCACACAGTGCCAAAGCAACCAGTGTCTGGTTTAAGGACCATGGTATCCCTGTTCTTAATTGGCCAGCAAACTCACCTATTAGCAGGCACACAGATTTCATTTTAACTCAGAATGCATTTGCTGTTACTGGTCAAAACACATTTTCACTAATTATATCGTACCCAAAAGGTAAACAAAAAAAAAAAAAAAAATCACCAAAATCATTGTGCTTCTTTCTGAAGGAGTCCCAAGTCTGCATGCCACTTTTGGTTTTGATAGATTAAAGCATTGCCAAGATACGAGCTCAATTCCATTTTGGTGACTTTGCCACCAATTTTGATTGGCTCTGATGGGCAAGTGCCTTGGAAAAATCAAATAATCATATAATAACTACTGGACAAACTTTGTGACCTGTGAAATCTTTTGAAAGAATACCATAAAATCCAATGTGGTGGAAAATCCAATATAGCAGAAAACAATGTTAAAGGTGCGTTGAACTCTGCTAGATCCAAGGATTCCAATAGTAACTCAATTTTGAAAATCAGTCACAAGTTATGATCACAAATGAAAGTTCAACTTTGCCCCAATTGTGGCACTACAGTGTTCAAGTTAGTGGCATGTAACGTGGTGAAAATGAAAATGAGACTGTCTTGAGGAAGTGTGAAAAATTTCACAACCTTTGACCAGATGGTTCTAGGGGCTGACAGACTCCAATTGAAGAGGGAAAAAAAAGTCCATGATATAATAAAATCTAGAATTGCAATGGAAACCTGTAGCTTCACTTTTTGGCCCTCAGTTTTGTTGATTGTTTTCATGAACTGTTGGGTGCTATGTAGTGGAGACTGGGGCACACTAGACAGGGTTTTTTGATTTTTTTAGCCCCTAATACAAAACCTGATTTTAAGAAAGCAACCATATTATTATGAGTCAAGATGGTAAGATGTTAGTCGTTTTTGGTATGAGATTCATGCTGGAAAATTCAGGGGATCATATTGAAATTTTGAATTTAAAAAAATGAAGTTGTGCCATCAACCAAATAGCAAAAAAAGACAGATGTTAGCATGATTTAAGAGATTTTTTTTCCCATTTTATTTGAACAAGAACATTACAGAATGTGTGATACTTGACAATTGCATGAGTACTAATAGCAACATACATCTAATGCATAGCTCAAGTGCAGATTACTCAGAAGTCTCTGGTTTCAAAAATAAGCTTCTTATTTAGCTCAGGAGGTAGAGCAGGTCACCTACCAATCAGGAGGTTGGTGGTTCAATTCCTGACTGCTCCGGGCTGTGTGTAAAAATATTCTTGGGCAAGACACTGAACCCCAAGTTGCTCTCCGACGCAAGCGTTGGAGTATGAATGTGTGTGAATGTTAGACAATAAAAGCACTTAGCTTAGATACATATGGAAGTGCTTGTATGAATGGGTAAATGTAAACGTGTTGTATAAGCGCTCAGATAGAGTAGAAAAGCGCTATATAAGAACTAGTCCTTTTACCATTTAATCCATTTACCTCAACCTGGGTATTTTGAATCACTTGTCAATGCAGCAGTTGAACTTCCAAAACTAACAGATTGTCATTGCAAATAACTGACTAGTACCTTGACTTAGTCCTGTAGATACTGAAGGAATTTAAATAATAAGTGTGTGTGTGTTGCTATTTAAGCCTTTAGGTTTCTGCATGTTCGTTTATCGACAGGAATGACACAAAACAGGAATAAGGAGTCTAATTATTAAATTTAATAAAGCCATTTCAAACAGTTCAGATATCTGGGTCAGACTGCATGCCATGAGATGGCATGAAGTACTGGCACATTCTAATTCAACTTACAGTTTCATATAGTCACAGCATATCAGTCTTGATTACATCATTTACAAAACAGAATGTGGAAAGCAGAGAATTTCAACAACAGGGTGACCTCGAAGTCTCCATTTCTATCATTGTGTAGTCTTCATCAGTGTGGTTCGTTGTACAGTCAGAACACAAAGTTCATGATGACACGGAACATTATAAGCTTCTGTATTTTTAATCGTTATGTTATTTTCCAGACAAATTTCTCAGGGAAGTAAATGTATGTAAGATATATGTGGCATATACCATAAATAATACAACAATACCTAAACACAAAAAAGACCGATGTAATATAAGAATTGTTTCAAAACTGGTGTGCAAATCTGCTCCTATATTCCCTGCTCTACACAAACATGCCTGGCATAGAGAGTGGCATTTTCAGGCCCTTTTATAGTTTATATAAGCAAGGAAGTCCAGGCGGACATTTTGAGGCTTAGGTGTTAAAATATCTGAAAATAAACTGAAGTAAAAAATAAGTCTTACCCGGGCACACTGAACCAGTCATCTTTGTGGTATGTGCCCCACAAATTGTGGTTCAACCTACCTGCTACTGATTTGACCCACATTTCATGCAGTACTATGCATATGCATGCACACAGATACATACATTCTTGGGCAATTATTCATGCCTTAATTAGTAAATGAAGTGGATGCTAATGTATTTTGTGGTGTAAGCATTGTCAAGATTTGCACAAAAAATGTAATAGAGTAATCCCTCGCTACTTTGCGGTTTGCTTTTCACAGAATCACTGTTTCGCGGGTTTCAATCAATATTACTGTAAAATATTTATTGCGGTATTTTCGCTGTTTCGTGGGTTTTTGCGGTACTCGTTCTTCACATGCAAAGTACATGTTGTACAGTAATGCATATATTTGGTGTATAAGTGTGTGTGTGTGTGTGTGTGTGTGGGGGGGGGGTTATAAAAACTTAAAATAGTGTATAACTACTAAACTAATGTATAAGTATTAAAATAAATATAGCGTCCCTACTTCGCAGATTTTTACTTATCGCAGGTGGTCCTGGAACGTAACACCCGCGATAAGTGAGGGATTACTGTACTTACTTTTGACACTGAGACAACAAAATATAGCTCTGTTGCTGATGCTGGCAAAGCACATGTACTTTGTGACTAGAGTGGCTACCAATAAAGGTCTCTTCAGTCTAAAGCAGATTGATTCAGCTCCAGTGATGAAGGAAAAATCTGTGGACATATGATCAATGTGCCCCGGTCTCCCATACAAGCTGGGTGTAATCACAAAGCTGTGTGATGACTTCTTCAAACTCATTGAAAAACCTGGAGTCCTCGGGTCCATTGTCTGGTTGTGTCCTTCTGTCATGTGCACTGAGAAGCAGGAAGGTTGAGGACCTAATGTGCAGAGTCCACAGGCAAAAGTCAACTCAAAATGCAGCTTTATTAACTGGTAATTCACAAAGTTAACAATCTCACAGTAAAGCAGGTCAGGAGCAAACACATTGCAAGCTAAGACCCAGGACAAAAGCAAAAGGAGAACAGGTGACTAGAGAGATGCTAACTAAAACAAGGGGAAGCCAACCTGAATACAATGCAGGATACAAAGCACTGCCAAAGTAAAACAGGAAGAAGACATGGAAACAGAAACACAGATTTGAAAACAACAAGGGGAGGCATGGGAACAGGACACAGAGACAAAACACACATAGGCAAACAGAGATGGAGAGTGACCTGGGGAACACAGGAAAGCAGAAAATTATATATAAATAAACTATAAACCCAGAATATGACTTGAATAATTGAATTAAGAAGGCCTGAAAATACAGAACTTCAAAACCCACAATGAATCTACGTCATAAGCAAGCTAAGAAACACAACTTAAGAAATTTAACAATAACAGAACTTAAAAGAACCCAAAACCCCTGCCTTTGGAAAAGGCCCGGGACCATGACAGAATTATTCAGTGCATCATGGGAACCCCCCAACAGCCTAGGCCTATTGCAGCATAAGTATGGTATGGTTCAGGGTCACCTGATTCAGCCCTAATTATAAGCTTAATCAAAAAGGAAAGTTTTAAGCTTACGCTTAAGAACAGAGAGGGTGTCTATCTCTTGAATCGAAACTGGCAGCAGGCCACTGCAGTTCTGGCACACTTTTGGCCACTTTTGAATTTCAGCACTGATCTACTTTTGAGCCTATGAAAATCCCCTTGAATTAAAGCTGAAAATCTACATGACTTACAGATTAGTGGCTTAATTTAAAATCCACTGTGGTCATGTACCAAGGCAAAAATATGTTATTGTCCAAAAATGTATGCACCTATCTTAATTTCCAGAATACTGAGCACACTTGAATGTAAGCCGCACCAACTGAATTTTAAAAGAAATAAAACTTTTTACATAAATAGGCCACACCTTTCTATAAGCCCTCACCTCATCTCATCCTCCCTCACCCTCAACACTGGATCCCCCAGGGCTGTGTGCTCAGCCCTCTGCTGTACTCACTGTACACCCACAACTGCGAGGCCACATCAGAGTCCAACGTCATCAAAAAGTTTGCTGATGACAGGGCTGTTGTGGGACTGATCTCCCACAATGAAGAAACAGTCTACAGGAGGGAGGTCTCCTACCTGGAGAACTGGTGCTGGGAGAGCCACCTTCTGCTTAACATCAGCAAAACAAAGGAACTGATCTTGGACTTCAGCAGGAAGCAGCAGAGGGACTATCATCCACTTCTCATCAGTGGTGCTGAGGTAGAAAGAGTGGATACTTTCAAATACCTGGTAGTGACCATCTCGTGGGACCTGTCCTGGACTTATCACATTAACATCACTGTGAAAAAGGTCAGACAGCATCTCTACTTCCTCAGGCATCTGAGAGATTTCAAGCTCCCACTCAAGGTGCTAAGGAACTTTTACACCTACACCATGGAGAGCATGGTGTAGGTGCTCCAATCTCATTGTACATCCTGTATAATGACAATAAAGGCATTCTATTCTATTCTATTCTATCATGCGTGGGAGCATCACCACCTGGATAGGAAACTGCACTAAACAGGACTTCATGGCGCTTAAAAGGGTGGTTTGTTCAGCTGAGCAGACCATCAGAACCAACCTCCCCAGCCTGCAGAACATTTACACCAAGCAGTGCAGGTTGAGGGCTATGAAGATCCTTAAACAGTCCAGCCACCCCACACTCTCTCTCTTCTCCCTGCTCCCATCAGGCCAGCTTTACCGCTGCCTGAGGACTAAGACTGAAAAGTTGAAGAGTTTTTACCCACAAGCCACTATCTGTTCAACTGTGAGCCCTAAACTAGACTATTATTGCACAGTTTAAATTATTATATTATTCTTTTATTCTCTTTATAGTGTGTATAGGGTATAGTGTGAATTACTTATTTATTTATTTAGTTTTTACTACTTATTATTGGCTGCAAGTAACAAAATACATTTCACTGTGCATTGTACTGTGTATAACTGTGCATGTGACAAATAAACATTATCTTGATTTTGTAATGAGGCTCCCATCACATAGTGATGAACTCCCAGAAAAAAGATGGAATAGCTTTGTTGTGCTAGGATTTGCTTATTTACTGAACTGCCAAATGCTAGTCACATAATCTGAAACAAGCAGGACACACAAGACTTCCACAAAAGTTCTGTATAAGGAAATCCACATCTTTACATAATTTGAGATTTTTCGACACTGAATCCTCTGCTTTACCTGTAAAATTAAAGCATTAATACTCCTTAAAACTATGATTTTTAGCAAGTGATATTAAATACTATCACTTATTAGCATATGAGGGCACTGTTGAAGTGTACAGGTAAATATATAAGTAAATGCTGTACCGTTGCCCTGAGTCAACAAACCACTATTTTGCCCCCCCTTTTAAATTTTTTTTAAGTAAATCATAAGTTCACAAAGTCTGATGGAAAGTCTTTGACCAATGAATTTGAGGTAGGTGTGGTTTTGAGCTTTTGTCTGGGGGTGGAACAGTCCTTTCTGGGACCATAGCCAGCTTGCACTCACTGCTAGCAGAAGGTCAGCTAAATTTCACTTTTCAACATGTTTAAATTTAAATAACATTGCACAAAAAATATCTGCAATGTGCATGAATATGTAAAGAAACATATTTGATTGAGTATTTACTATTTACTAAAATGGTAGTATTTCATTCGTTGCCTCAGGGCAACATTGCACAGTTAGGCCACTTTTGTTTGAACAATTTTATCCTTATGGATGGAGATGTGCAGGGATGCATAGTTATCAATATAAACTTTTTTTTTTTTTTTTTGCTGTATGAGGTACTATTACTCACCAGAAATGGATACACAAATATTCGGTGTACGGAACATGATCAAGAATTTAGGCTATGACCAGTTCTAAATTTTTGATTCCTAATTTTGAAAACAGATATCCTGTCTAATGACAATAAGTCTGTGGATGAAAAGGAAAATGAAGATGGAAGACAAGGTTCCCAGTGGTTCTCTTGTGGTTCCCTGGGGCAAGGCAGGGTGTGGGCCCCTGGGACCTGCTGGAGGTCAGGGTTCGATTTTTCTAGGTGACAGTGACCCAGTCAAGGAGACCCTGCTAGGGTATCGTGGCAGTAATTTTCTCAGGCAACAGTGAGCCAGTCAGGGGGACCATGCCTGGGTACCATGGTGGTGATATCACCAGGTGACAATGAGCACGAATTTTGAGCCAGGGCCACAACATGTTCTGTTTTAACCCCGTGCATGCAAGCTAATAAAGGGACAAACCAGACCATGGTCTCCAGAATATTTGGGAGATGGGTGTCTGGAAAGATGAGCCTTGGAACTCAGCACACTACCAGCGCCTTCAGGCATTTGGCTCCTGCAGCCCAAAGGCTCACCTCTAGTTCTGGTTGGGGGCCTGCATAGGGGATGGGGGTGGCACTTGCTCTAAGGCAACAAACCAAAATTTGGAAGGCATATTTTATGATTGCTATATTATCAGGGACCCTCAAGCTCCAAAAAACTAAGGTGAAATATTTTTTTCCTCCTAAGATAAAAATTCATGCCATATAGGGTTAAAGCATTAATACTCCTTAAAAGTATGATTATTAGCAAGTGACATTAAATACTATCACTTCTTAGCATATGAGGGCACTGTTCAAGTGTACAGGTAAATATATAAGTAAACGCTGCTCTCTTTGTGTTTTGTCTGCATTGCAGATTTCTCTACCAGCTTTCCTTGATCCCAAACTTCTCCAGTAGAGTATTCTGCATTCTTTTCCAGTCTAGCTTTTATGAGTGCATGTCATCTATCACAAGAAAACTGGACACACTGCAGAAAGTATCCAAGGTGAGTCAAACTGCAGATGGCAGAACACATTGCAGAATAAGAGTGGGCATGTCTGTCCAAATCTTTGAAAGTTGAACACACATACCTATTTTGTATTTGTATTTTAAGAACAGGTTGATCAGACCCACCTGGGAATTACTTGTCTCAGGATGAATAACACATGTATATAAAGAAGTATTTTCATGATTTGCATTAAAGTCTGAAATAACTAAACTAGTCCAGTGTTCAGTTACATATAAAGTACTGCAGCACAAGAGCCTGAAAACTGTCTCTTATTGGATATTGTCAGGTGTGGCTATGGTTCTGGAGGTAGAGCAGGTTGGTGGTTTCTGGCTGCTCCAGTCTGTATGCCAAAGTGTCCTTGGGCAAGATACTGAACCTCAAGTTGCTCTCCGATGCAACCATCGAAGTGTGTGAATGTTAGATAGAAAGCATTATATGTAGAAAAAAGGTACTTGTATGAAAATTTGGGTGAATGAGATATTTTGTATAAGTGCTTTGAGTGCTCCAGTAGAAAAGCACTTCATAAGAACTGCTTTCAAAGTTGTGAAAAGTGTTTACTTAAGTCATAATCCTACTGTAGATTTAATACAAAAGTGTTAGCATCAAAATACAAAGTATTCATTATGCTGAAAACATATGTATTAATGGATTATGTCCTTTCCCCCAAATTATGTAATCCCATGATCTCTTCTTTCTCTCTTTTTGATGTCTTTGTACAGGGATTACAAGATAGTGAGACGGTGAAGAAGGTTCTAAGTCTGATTTTGGCCTTTGGTAACTTTATGAATGGTGGTAATCGAACCAGAGGCCAAGCTGATGGCTTCACACTTGACATCCTGCCCAAACTTAAAGATGTCAAGAGCAGCGTAAGTAACCAGAACACTGAAAATACAGTATAATGTTGTCTTTCCATCATCAAATAGGGGTTCATGGTCCTGCTAATTCCATCTGTGCCTTCTAAATTCAATATATTCACATTTTGTTTTTTGTCTATCTTCTGTATTCAACAATACAGTTTAGAAGAAGCTTACTCATATGGAGTCCATTATGAGGCAATTGCAGGAATTATGAACCAGCTTATAGAAGAAAAATTAATTTACTCTGTGTGCTGTGGCATGAAATGATACTATATTGTTCCTTATCACCAAAAGGCACTGACAGAAATCACTATTATACTTGCTTATGTTTAATAAAATGTATCCAATTTATAAGTTGTCATTTTAATAGTATTTTAAATTACACTGTCAGCTGCATTTGTTAACAGAGTACAGACTTTTACTTGAACATAAGCAAGAGCGTAGGAAGGAGTTTAGTAGTGGGGGGGGACAACCTGACTCGGAGCAAAGCATAAAAAATGCTATTTGATCTTTTACTTTCTTCTTTTTCAAATGTTTCTTGGAAAAATATTGCTGTGTACACCTATATTATTGCATGTATAATTTACATATATATATGTTTTATAATCATAAGATGTGAACAAACCACCAAACAAAATGGCTTGAGTCTTTTATGAAGAATAATGACCATGTCATTCCAGGCTGTAGGGCTTACTTTATCAGCTGGCCACACTGGTACTAGTACAAAGGGGTATTAGGGCCACATTGAGAAAAAAAATAAATTGTGAATTTTGAGAATAAATTCAACATTTTGAGAAAAAAGTTGACATGTGCAGATTAAAGTTGTTTCAAGTCAAACAACTGCCACGACACGTCTGTTATACCCTCCAGAATGTCTTGTATTATGAGTTAGTGAAACGATAGAATTGGTTTTATTAACAAGGAAATGATTTCTCTTTTAGTACATAAACACGATGTAGTGATAAGTATGAGGACGTTAAAGAGAGAGTGCAGAAAGCTGCATCTGTTCAGAAGGAAAAACCACACAAACTGGCAATGGATGGAAGGATGGCTGCACCTTCATACAGTACAGAGGGGACATGTAGAACCACAAGACACAATAACACAGCTGATCAAGTTGTTTCTACCCAAGGCATTTTGTAGAGAGTATAGCAGCTGTGGCCGTTATTTGACTTGAAATGATGACTTTGATTTTAACTTTTTCTCAAAATGCTCAAAATGATTTTTTTTTCTCAATGCGGCCCTCACAAGCCTTCATTTACTAGCAATCTAAATATTTCAGCAGCACAAAAATAATTTATTAACGCACAGAAGTGAAAAATTTGATATGTTTTATTGGTCGAAAACATTTAATAATGGTCAAAAATGCGTTTAAGTACGTTGACTGGCAACAAAACTGGTTCTTTAAATAAACAACGTTCTCACAGATAATGTAATGAACAAATTATTCACTTTTTAATTCAATTCAATTCAATTCAATTTTATTTATATAGCGCCAAATCACAACAAACTGTCGCCTCAAGGCGCTTTGTATTGTGGGTAAAGACCCTACAATAATACAGAGAAAACCCAACAGTCAAAACGACCCCCTATGAGCAAGCACTTGGCGACAGTGGAAAGGAAAAACTCCCTTTTAACAGGAAGAAACCTCCAGCAGAACCAGGCTCAGGGAGGGGCAGTCATCTGCCGCGACCGGTTGGGCTGAGGGGAGAGAAAGACATGCTGTGGAAGAGAGCCAGAGATTAATATCAATTAATGATTAAATGCAGAGTGGAGTATAAACAAAGTAAATAAGGTGAATGAGAAACAGTGCATTATGTGAACCCCCCAGCAGACTAGGCCTATAGCAGCATAACTAAGGGATGGTTCAGGGTCACCTGATCCAGCCCTAACTATAAGCTTTATCATAAAGGAAAGTTTTAAGCCTAATCTTAAAAATAGAGAGGGTGTCTGTCTCCCGAATCCAAGCTGGAAGCTGGTTCCACAGAAGAGGCGCCTGAAAGCTGAAGGCTCTGCCTCCCATTCTACTCTTAAGTATCCTAGGAACCACAAGTAAGCCAGCAGTCTGAGAGCGAAGTGCTCTGTTGGGGTGATATGGTACTATGAGGTCTTTGAGATAAGATGGTGCCTGATTATTCAAGACCTTGTATGTGAGGAGAAGAATTTTAAATTCTATTCTAGATTTAACAGGGAGCCAATGAAGAGAAGCCAATATGGGAGAAATATGCTCTCTCTTTCTAGTCCCAGTCAGTACTCTAGCTGCAGCATTTTGGATCAGCTGAAGGCTTTTCAGGGAGCTTTTAGGACAGCCTGATAATAATGAATTACAATAATCCAGCCTAGAAGTAATAAATGCAATTAGCTTTTCAGCATCACTCTGAGAAAGGATGTTTCTAATTTTAGAAATATTGCGCAAATGCAAAAAGTGGTCCTACATATTTGTTTAATATGTGCATTGAAGGACATATCCTGGTCAAAAATGACTCCAAGATTTCTTACAGTGTTACTGGAGGCCAAAGTAATGCCATCCAGAGTAAGTATCCGGTTAGACACCATGTTTCTAAGATTTGTGGGGCCGAGAACAAGAATTTCAGTTTTATCTGAATTTAGAAGCAGGAAATTAGAGGTCATCCAGGCCTTAATATCTTTAAGACATTCCTACAGTTTAACTAATTGATGTGTGTCATCTGGCTTCATTGATAGGTAAAGCTGAGTATCATCTGCATAACAATGAAAATTGATGCAGTGCTTTCTAATAATACTGCCTAAGGGAAGCATGTATAATGTAAATAAAATTGGTCCTAGCACAGAACCCTGTGGAACTCCATAATTAACCTTAGTGTGTGAAGAAGACTCCCCATTTACATGAACAAATTGGAGTCTATGAGATAAATATGATTCAAACCACTGCAGTGCAGTACCTTTAATACCTATAGCAAGCTCTAATCTCTGTAATAAAATGTTATGGTCAACAGTATCAAAAGCTGCACTGAGGTCCAACAGGACAAGAACAGAGATGAGTCCACTGTCAGAGGCTTTAAGAAGATCATTTGTAACCTTCACTAATGCTGTTTCTGTACTGTGATGAATTCTGAAACCTGACTGAAACTCTTCAAATAAACAGTTCCTCTGCAGATGATCAGTTAGCTGTTTTACAACTACTCTTTCAAGAATCTTTGAGAGAAAAGGAAGGTTGGAGATTGGCCTATAATTAGCTAAGACAGCTGGGTCAAGTGATGGCTTTTTAAGTAGAGGTTTAATTACAGCCACCTTGAAGGTCTGTGGTACATAGCCAACTAATAAAGACTGATTGATGATTTTTAAGATTGAAGCATCAATAATTGGAAAGACTTCTTTGAACAGTCTAGTAGGAATGGGATCTAACAAACATGTTGCTGGTTTGGAGGAAGTAACTATTGAAGTTAACTCTGAAAGATCAACTGAAGCAAAAGAGTCTAAACAAATACCAGCAGTGCTGAAAGCAGCCGAACATGAAGAATAATCTTTGAGATGGTTATGAATAATTTTTTCTCGAATGTCTAAAATTTTATTTGTAAAGAAGTCCATGAAGTCACTACTAGTTAACGTGAAAGGAATACTCGGCTCTACAGAGCTCTGACTCTTTGTCAGCCTGGCTACAGTGCTGAAAAGAAACCTGGGGTTGTTCTTATTTTCTTCAATTAATGATGAATAGTAAGATGTCCTAGCTTTACGGAGGGCTTTTTTATAGAGCAACAAACTCTTTTTCCAGGCTAAATGAGCATCTTCTAATTTAGTGAGACGCCATTCCCTCTCCAGCTTTCGGGTTATCTGCTTTAAGCTGTGTTTTTGTGAATTATACCACGGAGTCAGGCACTTCTGATTTGAAGCTTTCCTTTTCAGAGGAGCCACAGTATCCAAAGTTATACGCAGTGAGGATGTAAAACTATTGACGAGATAATCGACCTCACTGGGAGCAGAGTTTAGGTAGCTGCTCTGCACTGTGTTGGCACATGGCACTGAAGAGCACAACAATGAAGGAATTAGATCCTTAAACTTAGTTACAGCACTTTCAGAAAGACTTCTACTGTAATAAAACTTATTCCCCACTGCTGTGTAATCCATTAAAGTAAATGTAAATGTTACTAAGAAATGATCAGACAGGAGGGGGCTTTCAGGGAATACTGTTAAGTCTTCAGTTTCTATGCCATATGTTAGGACAAGATCCAGAGTATGATTAAAGTGGTGGGTGGGCTCCTTTACATTTTGAGAGAAGCCAATTGAATCTAACAATAGATTAAATGCAGTGTTGAGGCTGTCATTCTCAGCATCTACATGGATGTTAAAATCACCCACTATAATTATTTTATCTGAACTGAGCACTAAATCAGATAAAAAGTCGGAGAAATCAGACAGAAACTCTGAGTAAGGACCAGGTGGACGATAGATAATAACAAATAAAACAGGTTTTTGATTTTCCCAATTAGGATGGACAAGACTAAGAGTCAGGCTTTCAAAAGAATGAAAACTTTGTCTGGGTCTTTGATTAATTAATAAGCTGGAATTGAAGATTGCAGCTAATCCTCCTCCTCGACCTGTGCTTCGAGCATTCTGACAGTTACTGTGACTCGGGGGTGTTGATTCATTTAAACTAACATATTCATCCTGCTGTAACCAGGTTTCTGTAAGGCAGAATAAATCAATATGTTGATCAACTATTAAATCATTTACTAATAGGGACTTGGAAGAGAGAGACCTAATGTTTAACAATCCACATTTAATTGTTTAATTTTTGGTGCAGTTGATGAAGCTGTATTATTTATTGTTTTTGAATTTTTATGCTTAAATAGCTTTTTGCTGATTTTAGCTTTGTTTTTTGGTGGTCTGGGAGCAGGCACCGACTCTATGGGGATGGGGTTTTGGGGGGATGGCAGGAGGAGAGAAGCTGCAGATAGGCGTGTAAGACTGCAACTCTGCTTCCTGGTCTCAACCCTGGGTAGTCAGTTTTTAGGAGGGTTAATAAATTTGGCCAGATTTCTAGAAATGAGAGCTGCTCCATCCAAAGTGGGATGGATGCCGTCTCTCCTAATAAGACCAGGTTTTCCCCAGAAACTTTGCCAATTATCTATGAAGCCCACGTCATTTTTTGGACACCACTCAGACAGCCAGCGATTCAAGGAGAACATGCGGCTAAACATGTCGCTCCTGGTCTGATTGGGGAGGGGCCCAGAGAAAACTACAGAGTCCGACATTGTTTTTGCAAAGTTACACACCGAGTCAATATTAATTTTAGTGACCTCCGATTGGCGTAACCGGGTGTCATTACTGCCGACGTGAATAACGATCTTACCAAATCTACGATTAGCCTTAGCCAGCAGTTTCAAATTTCCATGAATGTCGCCTGCTCTGGCCCCTGGAAGACATTTGACTATGGTCGCCGGTGTCTCTAGTTTACGTTTCTCAAAACAGAGTCACCAATAACCAGAGTTTGTTCCTCGGCGGGTGTGTCGCCGAGTGGAGAAAAACGGTTAGAGACGTGAACAGGTTGGTGGTGTACCCGGGGCTTCTGCTTAGGACTACGCTTCCTCCTCACCGTCACCCAGCCGGCCTGTTTTCCCTGCTGCTCGGGATCTGCTGGGGGGGAGCTAACGGCGGCTAAGCTACCATGGTCCGCACCCGCTACAGGGGCCTGGCTAGATGCAGGATTTTCCAGGGTGCGGAGCCGAGTCTCCAATTCAGAAAGCCTGGCCTCCAGAGCTACAAACAGACTACATTTATTACAAGTACCGTTACTGCTAAAGGAGGCCGAGGAGTAACTAAACATGTGACACCCAGAGCAGGAAAGTGCAGGAGAGACAGGAGAAGGAGCCATGCTGGTAGTGAGTCGGCTAAGGGCTAAGCTACTAGCTGAGCTAAGCTAGCGAATTTCTAAAAACAAATAAAGTGAGTAATTCAATTTAATTCAATTCAATTTTATTTATATAGCACCAAATCACAACAAACTGTCGCCTCAAGGCGCTTTGTATTGTGGGTAAAGACCCTACAACAATACAGAGAAAACCCAAAAGTCAAAACAACCCCCTATGAGCAAGCACTTGGCGACAGTGGAAAGGAAAAACTCCCTTTTAACAGGAAGAAACCTCCAGCAGAACCAGGCTCAGGGAGGGGCAGTCATCTGCCGCGACCGGTTGGGCTGAGGGGAGAGAAAGACATGCTGTGGAAGAGAGCCAGAGATTAATATCAATTAATGATTAAATGCAGAGTGGAGTATAAACAAAGTAAATAAGGTGAATGAGAAACAGTGCATTATGTGAACCCCCCAGCAGACTAGGCCTATAGCAGCATAACTAAGGGATGGTTCAGGGTCACCTGATCCAGCCCTAACTATAAGCTTTATCATAAAGGAAAGTTTTAAGCCTAATCTTAAAAATAGAGAGGGTGTCTGTCTCCCGAATCCAAGCTGGAAGCTGGTTCCACAGAAGAGGCGCCTGAAAGCTGAAGGCTCTGCCTCCCATTCTACTCTTAAGTATCCTAGGAACCACAAGTAAGCCAGCAGTCTGAGAGCGAAGTGCTCTGTTGGGGTGATATGGTACTATGAGGTCTTTGAGATAAGATGGTGCCTGATTATTCAAGACCTTGTATGTGAGGAGAAGAATTTTAAATTCTATTCTAGATTTAACAGGGAGCCAATGAAGAGAAGCCAATATGGGAGAAATATGCTCTCTCTTTCTAGTCCCAGTCAGTACTCTAGCTGCAGCATTTTGGATCAGCTGAAGGCTTTTCAGGGAGCTTTTAGGACAGCCTGATAATAATGAATTACAATAATCCAGCCTAGAAGTAATAAATGCAATTAGCTTTTCAGCATCACTCTGAGAAAGGATGTTTCTAATTTTAGAAATATTGCGCAAATGCAAAAAAGTGGTCCTACATATTTGTTTAATATGTGCATTGAAGGACATATCCTGGTCAAAAATGACTCCAAGATTTCTTACAGTGTTACTGGAGGCCAAAGTAATGCCATCCAGAGTAAGTATCCGGTTAGACACCATGTTTCTAAGATTTGTGGGGCCGAGAACAAGAATTTCAGTTTTATCTGAATTTAGAAGCAGGAAATTAGAGGTCATCCAGGCCTTAATATCTTTAAGACATTCCTACAGTTTAACTAATTGATGTGTGTCATCTGGCTTCATTGATAGGTAAAGCTGAGTATCATCTGCATAACAATGAAAATTGATGCAGTGCTTTCTAATAATACTGCCTAATGGAAGCATGTATAATGTAAATAAAATTGGTCCTAGCACAGAACCCTGTGGAACTCCATAATTAACCTTAGTGTGTGAAGAAGACTCCCCATTTACATGAACAAATTGGAGTCTATGAGATAAATATGATTCAAACCACTGCAGTGCAGTACCTTTAATACCTATAGCAAGCTCTAATCTCTGTAATAAAATGTTATGGTCAACAGTATCAAAAGCTGCACTGAGGTCCAACAGGACAAGAACAGAGATGAGTCCACTGTCAGAGGCTTTAAGAAGATCATTTGTAACCTTCACTAATGCTGTTTCTGTACTGTGATGAATTCTGAAACCTGACTGAAACTCTTCAAATAAACAGTTCCTCTGCAGATGATCAGTTAGCTGTTTTACAACTACTCTTTCAAGAATCTTTGAGAGAAAAGGAAGGTTGGAGATTGGCCTATAATTAGCTAAGACAGCTGGGTCAAGTGATGGCTTTTTAAGTAGAGGTTTAATTACAGCCACCTTGAAGGTCTGTGGTACATAGCCAACTAATAAAGACTGATTGATGATTTTTAAGATTGAAGCATCAATAATTGGAAAGACTTCTTTGAACAGTCTAGTAGGAATGGGATCTAACAAACATGTTGCTGGTTTGGAGGAAGTAACTATTGAAGTTAACTCTGAAAGATCAACTGAAGCAAAAGAGTCTAAACAAATACCAGCAGTGCTGAAAGCAGCCGAACATGAAGAATAATCTTTGAGATGGTTATGAATAATTTTTTCTCGAATGTCTAAAATTTTATTTGTAAAGAAGTCCATGAAGTCACTACTAGTTAACGTGAAAGGAATACTCGGCTCTACAGAGCTCTGACTCTTTGTCAGCCTGGCTACAGTGCTGAAAAGAAACCTGGGGTTGTTCTTATTTTCTTCAATTAATGATGAATAGTAAGATGTCCTAGCTTTACGGAGGGCTTTTTTATAGAGCAACAAACTCTTTTTCCAGGCTAAATGAGCATCTTCTAATTTAGTGAGACGCCATTCCCTCTCCAGCTTTCGGGTTATCTGCTTTAAGCTGTGTTTTTGTGAATTATACCACGGAGTCAGGCACTTCTGATTTGAAGCTTTCCTTTTCAGAGGAGCCACAGTATCCAAAGTTATACGCAGTGAGGATGTAAAACTATTGACGAGATAATCGACCTCACTGGGAGCAGAGTTTAGGTAGCTGCTCTGCACTGTGTTGGCACATGGCACTGAAGAGCACAACAATGAAGGAATTAGATCCTTAAACTTAGTTACAGCACTTTCAGAAAGACTTCTACTGTAATAAAACTTATTCCCCACTGCTGTGTAATCCATTAAAGTAAATGTAAATGTTACTAAGAAATGATCAGACAGGAGGGGGCTTTCAGGGAATACTGTTAAGTCTTCAGTTTCTATGCCATATGTTAGGACAAGATCCAGAGTATCATTAAAGTGGTGGGTGGGCTCCTTTACATTTTGAGAGAAGCCAATTGAATCTAACAATAGATTAAATGCAGTGTTGAGGCTGTCATTCTCAGCATCTACATGGATGTTAAAATCACCCACTATAATTATTTTATCTGAACTGAGCACTAAATCAGATAAAAAGTCGGAGAAATCAGACAGAAACTCTGAGTAAGGACCAGGTGGACGATAGATAATAACAAATAAAACAGGTTTTTGATTTTCCCAATTAGGATGGACAAGACTAAGAGTCAGGCTTTCAAAAGAATGAAAACTTTGTCTGGGTCTTTGATTAATTAATAAGCTGGAATTGAAGATTGCAGCTAATCCTCCTCCTCGACCTGTGCTTCGAGCATTCTGACAGTTACTGTGACTCGGGGGTGTTGATTCATTTAAACTAACATATTCATCCTGCTGTAACCAGGTTTCTGTAAGGCAGAATAAATCAATATGTTGATCAACTATTAAATCATTTACTAATAGGGACTTGGAAGAGAGAGACCTAATGTTTAACAATCCACATTTAATTGTTTAATTTTTGGTGCAGTTGATGAAGCTGTATTATTTATTGTTTTTGAATTTTTATGCTTAAATAGCTTTTTGCTGATTTTAGCTTTGTTTTTTGGTGGTCTGGGAGCAGGCACCGACTCTATGGGGATGGGGTTTTGGGGGGATGGCAGGAGGAGAGAAGCTGCAGATAGGCGTGTAAGACTGCAACTCTGCTTCCTGGTCTCAACCCTGGGTAGTCAGTTTTTAGGAGGGTTAATAAATTTGGCCAGATTTCTAGAAATGAGAGCTGCTCCATCCAAAGTGGGATGGATGCCGTCTCTCCTAATAAGACCAGGTTTTCCCCAGAAACTTTGCCAATTATCTATGAAGCCCACGTCATTTTTTGGACACCACTCAGACAGCCAGCGATTCAAGGAGAACATGCGGCTAAACATGTCGCTCCTGGTCTGATTGGGGAGGGGCCCAGAGAAAACTACAGAGTCCGACATTGTTTTTGCAAAGTTACACACCGAGTCAATATTAATTTTAGTGACCTCCGATTGGCGTAACCGGGTGTCATTACTGCCGACGTGAATAACGATCTTACCAAATCTACGATTAGCCTTAGCCAGCAGTTTCAAATTTCCATGAATGTCGCCTGCTCTGGCCCCTGGAAGACATTTGACTATGGTCGCCGGTGTCTCTAGTTTACGTTTCTCAAAACAGAGTCACCAATAACCAGAGTTTGTTCCTCGGCGGGTGTGTCGCCGAGTGGAGAAAAACGGTTAGAGACGTGAACAGGTTGGTGGTGTACCCGGGGCTTCTGCTTAGGACTACGCTTCCTCCTCACCGTCACCCAGCCGGCCTGTTTTCCCTGCTGCTCGGGATCTGCTGGGGGGGAGCTAACGGCGGCTAAGCTACCATGGTCCGCACCCGCTACAGGGGCCTGGCTAGATGCAGGATTTTCCAGGGTGCGGAGCCGAGTCTCCAATTCAGAAAGCCTGGCCTCCAGAGCTACAAACAGACTACATTTATTACAAGTACCGTTACTGCTAAAGGAGGCCGAGGAGTAACTAAACATGTGACACCCAGAGCAGGAAAGTGCAGGAGAGACAGGAGAAGGAGCCATGCTGGTAGTGAGTCGGCTAAGGGCTAAGCTACTAGCTGAGCTAAGCTAGCGAATTTCTAAAAACAAATAAAGTGAGTAATTCAATTTAATTCAATTCAATTTTATTTATATAGCACCAAATCACAACAAACTGTCGCCTCAAGGCGCTTTGTATTGTGGGTAAAGACCCTACAACAATACAGAGAAAACCCAAAAGTCAAAACAACCCCCTATGAGCAAGCACTTGGCGACAGTGGAAAGGAAAAACTCCCTTTTAACAGGAAGAAACCTCCAGCAGAACCAGGCTCAGGGAGGGGCAGTCATCTGCCGCGACCGGTTGGGCTGAGGGGAGAGAAAGACATGCTGTGGAAGAGAGCCAGAGATTAATATCAATTAATGATTAAATGCAGAGTGGAGTATAAACAAAGTAAATAAGGTGAATGAGAAACAGTGCATTATGTGAACCCCCCAGCAGACTAGGCCTATAGCAGCATAACTAAGGGATGGTTCAGGGTCACCTGATCCAGCCCTAACTATAAGCTTTATCATAAAGGAAAGTTTTAAGCCTAATCTTAAAAATAGAGAGGGTGTCTGTCTCCCGAATCCAAGCTGGAAGCTGGTTCCACAGAAGAGGCGCCTGAAAGCTGAAGGCTCTGCCTCCCATTCTACTCTTAAGTATCCTAGGAACCACAAGTAAGCCAGCAGTCTGAGAGCGAAGTGCTCTGTTGGGGTGATATGGTACTATGAGGTCTTTGAGATAAGATGGTGCCTGATTATTCAAGACCTTGTATGTGAGGAGAAGAATTTTAAATTCTATTCTAGATTTAACAGGGAGCCAATGAAGAGAAGCCAATATGGGAGAAATATGCTCTCTCTTTCTAGTCCCTGTCAGTACTCTAGCTGCAGCATTTTGGATCAGCTGAAGGCTTTTCAGGGAGCTTTTAGGACAGCCTGATAATAAGGAATTACAATAATCCAGCCTAGAAGTAATAAATGCATGAATGAGCTTTTCAGCATCACTCTGAGAAAGGATGTTTCTAATTTTAGAAATATTGCACAAATGCAAAAAAGTGGTCCTACATATTTGTTTAATATGTGCATTGAAGGACATATCCTGGTCAAAAATGACTCCAAGATTTCTCACAGTGTTTCTGGAGGCCAAAGTAATGTCATCCAGAGTAAGTATGTGGTTAGACACCATGTTCCTAAGATTTGTGGGGCCGAGAACAAGAATTTCAGTTTTATCTGAATTTAGAAGCAGCAAATTAGAGGTGATCCAGGCCTTAATATCTTTAAGACATTCCTGCAGTTTAACTAATTGATGTGTGTCATCTGGCTTCATTGATAGGTAAAGCTGAGTATCATCTGCATAACAATGAAAATTGATGCAATGCTTTCTAATAATACTGCCTAAGGGAAGCATGTATAATGTAAATAAAATTGGTCCTAGCACAGAACCCTGTGGAACTCCATAATTAACCTTAGTGTGTGAAGAAGACTCCCCATTTACATGAACAAATTGGAGTCTATGAGATAAATATGATTCAAACCACTGCCGTGCACTACCTTTAATACCTATAGCAAGCTCTAATCTCTGTAAAAAAATGTTATGGTCAACAGTATCAAAGCTGCACTGAGGTCCAACAGGACAAGAACAGAGATGAGTCCACTGTCAGAGGCTCTAAGAAGATCATTTGTAACCTTCACTAATGCTGTTTCTGTACTGTGATGAATTCTGAAACCTGACTGAAACTCTTCAAATAAACAGTTCCTCTGCAGATGATCAGTTAGCTGTTTTACAACTACTCTTTCAAGAATCTTTGAGAGAAAAGGAAGGTTGGAGATTGGCCTATAATTAGCTAAGACAGCTGGGTCAAGTGATGGCTTTTTAAGTAGAGGTTTAATTACAGCCACCTTGAAGGTCTGTGGTACATAGCCAACTAATAAAGACTGATTGATCATTTTTAAGATTGAAGCATCAATAATTGGAAAGACTTCTTTGAACAGTCTAGTAGGAATGGGATCTAACAAACATGTTGCTGGTTTGGAGGAAGTAACTATTGAAGTTAACTCTGAAAGATCAACTGAAGCAAAAGAGTCTAAACAAATACCAGCAGTGCTGAAAGCAGCCGAACATGAAGAATAATCTTTGAGATGGTTATGAATAATTTTTTCTCGAATGTCTAAAATTTTATTTGTAAAGAAATCCATGAAGTCACTACTAGTTAACGTGAAAGGAATACTCGGCTCTACAGAGCTCTGACTCTTTGTCAGCCTGGCTACAGTGCTGAAAAGAAACCTGGGGTTGTTCTTATTTTCTTCAATTAATGATGAATAGTAAGATGTCCTAGCTTTACGGAGGGCTTTTTTATAGAGCAACAAACTCTTTTTCCAGGCTAAATGAGCATCTTCTAATTTAGTGAGACGCCATTCCCTCTCCAGCTTTCGGGTTATCTGCTTTAAGCTGTGCGTTTGTGAATTATACCACGGAGTCAGGCACTTCTGATTTGAAGCTTTCCTTTTCAGAGGAGCCACAGTATCCAAAGTCATACGCAGTGAGGATGTAAAACTATTGACGAGATAATCGACCTCACTGGGAGCAGAGTTTAGGTAGCTGCTCTGCACTGTGTTGGCACATGGCACTGAAGAGCACAACAATGAAGGAATTAGATCCTTAAACTTAGTTACAGCACTTTCAGAAAGACTTCTACTGTAATAAAACTTATTCCCCACTGCTGTGTAATCCATTAAAGTAAATGTAAATGTTACTAAGAAATGATCAGACAGGAGGGGGCTTTCAGGGAATACTGTTAAGTCTTCAGTTTCTATGCCATATGTTAGGACAAGATCCAGAGTATGATTAAAGTGGTGGGTGGGCTCCTTTACATTTTGAGAGAAGCCAATTGAATCTAACAATAGATTAAATGCAGTGTTGAGGCTGTCATTCTCAGCATCTACATGGATGTTAAAATCACCCACTATAATTATTTTATCTGAACTGAGCACTAAATCAGATAAAAAGTCTGAGAAATCAGACAGAAACTCTGAGTAAGGACCAGGTGGACGATAGATAATAACAAATAAAACAAGTTTTTGATTTTCCCAATTAGGATGGACAAGACTAAGAGTCAGGCTTTCAAAAGAATGAAAACTTTGTCTGGGTCTTTGATTAATTAATAAGCTGGAATTGAAGATTGCAGCTAATCCTCCTCCTTGACCTGTGCTTCGAGCATTCTGACAGTTACTGTGACTCGGGGGTGTTGATTCATTTAAACTAACATATTCATCCTGCTGTAACCAGGTTTCTGTAAGGCAGAATAAATCAATACGTTGATCAATTATTAAATCATTTACTAATAGGGACTTGGAAGAGAGAGACCTAATGTTTAACAATCCACATTTAATTGTTTTATTCTTTGGTGCAGTTGATGAAGCTGTATTATTTATTGTTTTTGAATTTTTATGCTTAAATAGTTTTTTGCTGATTTTAGCTTTGGTTTTTGGTGGTCTGGGAGCAGCTACAAACAGACTACATTTAATGTAATGTGAATACAGGTGATTCAGCAAAGAGTATGCTATTTAAAGTAGGTGAAGATTACACTAAAATATGTTATTATCCAGATAAATCGAGTTATACAGATATAACAGCTAACAGACAGCAAAACACTGTGCTCCGAAACAGGAACAGGAAGTGATACAATACCGCAGTGAGAGCCAACACCAAGTGAAATTACTTTGTAATAATTTTTAATACTTTGTAATTTCGTGTAACATTCCTGGAAATTTGATTTAATTCTTAGTCATGGGCCATATTACCAACTAATCTACTCTTTACTACATTTAGCTGTATAGTTGAAACACCCATCAATCACTAAAATGTGCATGTGGCAGTACAATTCAATTAAATTCAATGTATTTATATAGCGCCAAATCACAACAAAAAGTCACCTCAAGGAGCATTATATTGTAGGGTAAAGACTACAATAATTACAGAGAAAAATCAAAAGTCAAAACGACCCCCTATGAGCAAGCACTTGGCAAAAAAAAAAACTCCCTTTTAATAGAAAAATGTCCAGCAGAACCAGGCTCAGGGAGGGGCAGTCATCTGCTGTGACTGGACAACAATACAACTGACCGCTTTATCGTTTCAGGCGTTGATAGGCTCTTTAGGGGCAGGGCTAGGACTACTACCATCTTTTGGGTTTTAAAATGTTTTCAGAGATTTCTATTTGGGATTCTTGGTGTATTGTGTCTCCTTATTATATATTATATATTATATATTATATAGTGACACATTAGAAATGCCATCTTCACTTACATTTGTTCCTCTTTCCACATACAGGACAGTATGAAAAGTCTTCTGTCTTACATTGTTGCATACTACCTCAGACACTTTGATGAGGTAAATTTCCACCCATACTGCATGTTCTTCTGTTTAGACGCTGATCTTTATCTACCCTGAGTAAATTCTTACACACATCTTCTTTTTCTTCCAAGTTTATTCCACCATCAACTAACTGATAATTAGGGAATAGCTTGTATGCGCACTTGATCAAAAGTTTACATATACTCATCATAGTAATTTAATTATTTCTTTGAACTGTTTTTTTTCCTGTTTTTATTTTGATTGTACACCTTTAATGACTTTGACAAACAAGAATTGGGTGCACTAAGTTGAATTTTTTTTTGGATTTGCTCTAATCCACATGGGGTCAAATTAGATACATAGACTTAAATATGAACTTATACCCCTACTTTGGTTAAATGTCCCTTAGCAAGTTGCACCTTGACTGGACACTTTTGGAAGCCTTCAGTAACATCTGGCATAATTCTAGCTGGATATTTGACCACAATTCTTGGCAGAATAATAGAGTTTACTTAAATTGGTTGGTTTGCTTACACTGACCAAGCTTTTAGGCACAGTCAACAAATTTTTTTAATGGAGTTGAGGTCATTCCAGAAGTTTAATGTTAGCCTGCTTTATCCATTCCAAAACCAGTTTTGATGTGTGTTTGGGATCATTCTCCTGTTGCTCCAAAACAAGTCTGGTATTTTTCCAAAATAGCTCAATCTTTTTCTTGTCTGACCATAAACTTTCCTCCAGAAGGCATTTGGCTTTTTTCTTAGTCAACACCCTCTCAATCTCTGTAAAATTCACTTCACTGTGGACAGTGATGCTGGTGTTTCAGCAGTATCCAGTCCATGGCAGGCTTGAGCCTTGGTGGTTCCTGAGGGTAACAGTTTTGGTCTTCTTCAAGACCTTAACAAAGTGATGACATCCAAATAACTGGCTTTTCCCCACCTGCAATGTGCAGGGAAAAGAGTGAAATTGTGGGACAGATGTGGGAGAAGATGCAGCCGGAGACCTGCACAGGTGAGCTGACAATGTATCACTGCATCACACACCAGGAAAAATTGTGCAGCAAAGTCCTGAAGACAGAACATGTCATAAGCAGTGTAACGCAGATGGTAAACTTTATAAGAGGCAAAGCTTTAAATCACCAGCAGTTTCAGTCTTTTCTGGAGGAAATAACTTATTACACAGAGGTGCAATGAGCTGCCTGAGGAAATTTGTCAGTTCATGGAAAGTAATAGAGAAATGGAATAAGAGAGAAAACTAAATAGATTGTTGTTTATTGTCTCTAGACTTTTTTCTGATATCATTTCAAAAAAGAAATTTGCAAATTTTCATCAGCTTTAAATGTTAACCTTTTTTCAGATGTTATTTTTGAAGAAATATATTATTTTTATATTTTATTTAATGTGTTTAGGAAAATGTTGCTGTATTGTGGCCATTCAAATTCATATTGCTGATTTAAATATTTTCAGTTTTAGACTGTTCATTAAAAGTTAATCCTGTCTGGCCCACGACTTAGACTGAGTTTTCAATTTTGGCCCATTCTGTGGTTGAGTTTCAGATCTTTAACATGTATTCTCTGTGTAGTTCTGGGCTGATCTTTCTAATGATCATCCTCACCCCATGAGGCAAGAGCTTTTATCACTTCTATTTCTGAATAATCACACCAACAGTAAAACAGTGAACAATCACAATAGTTGTCAATGTCATGTAATGTCGGCATGGTAGGCAGGAATGAGGACCCCAATGCAGGACACGCCAGGCAAAGGTAAAAGGTAATTCACTTTATTTGCAGGTGCTGAACAAAAGGCCGGACTAGGCAGGGCTAGTGGCAAAACTCAGTGCCAAAATACCAGACTTAATACAATGGCGGAACAGGACAAACAGCAGGGAGACGAGACAAACAAACCAAACCCGGGAAACAAAACAGAAATCAAAAACAGTTCAGGGGGTCTGCCAGGGAAGGGATAAAGTCCAAAACAAAACAAAAATACAGAGCGAGAACAAAAGGCGGCAGCCCAAGGCTGGATAAAGCAGTCCAAAACAGAGTCCAGGGAATGAAGGCGGAGACGGATGAAGCAGTACAGGAGGGCCAAGGTCAGAACTGAAAACACAAGGCCCAAACAAAAAAACAGCACAAGGCCTGAAAAATAGTCCATAATGTTCAGGGGGCCGCCCAGGCCAAGGAGCTGAACTCACAGGCTGGGGAACCCAAGGTTCGTCAGGAGGCCAACCGCGCTCCCAGCGGCGGTGGTGAAGAGACAGGACAGGGGGCCGGCCGCGCTCCCAGCGGCGGCGTCGACGAGACAGAAGAGGGGGCCTGCTGCGTTCCCAGCGGTGGGGGGACGAGACAGGAGGCTCGGGCTCCGGGTGAGGCGCAGGACGGGACTCGGACTGAGCCGGACCTTCCAGCGCAGGCTCAGACTGAGTGGGACCCTCCGGACGCTCTGACCGAGCGGGACCCTCTGGACGCTCAGACTGAGTGGGACCCTCCAGCGCGGGTTCTGGCTGAGCGGGACCCTCTGGACGCTTGGACACAGGATGCGCAGGCTGGGGCTGCTTTGCAGGGCGCGCAGCCTTCTCCTCCGATGACTGGGGCTGCTTTGCAGGGCACACAGCCGTCTCCTCCAATGACTGGGGCTGCTTTGCAGGGCGCGCAGCCATCTCCTCCGACGACTGGGGCTGCTTTGGGGATTGTTTGGGTGAGTCTGGTGGTGGTGAGGATGATGGTGACAAGGGCTCTGACTAGGGGGCAGCTGCCACAGCTGACTGTGACCCTGGCTGGAGAGAAGCTGACGGGACCAAAACTACAGAGAAAGGAGGAGCTGAGGGCACTGGGACTGAAACTGAGGGGACTAAGACAGGAACTGAGGGGACTGAAACTGAACTGACCAGAGAGACCAAGGGGGTGAAGAAGCTAACTGAAACACACTGTGGACTGAGGGAGAACTACCGGAGATGACTGAGACTGGAATAGACGGAGAGCGACTGGACCCGGAGCTGACTGGACCCGGAGCTGACGGAGAGCAACTGGACCCGGAGCTGACTGAGAGCGAGGGACAGCGACTGGACCTGGAGCTGACTGAGAGCGAGGGAGAGCGATTGGAGCTGACTGAGAGCGAGGGAGAGTGACTGGAGCTGACTGAGAGCGAGGGAGAGCGACTGGAGCTGACTGAGAGCGAGGGAGGGCAACTGGAGCTGACTGAGAGCGGGGCTGGAGGGAGGCTGGAGCTACAGCTAACAGAGACAGGGACTGAGGCTGGAGGGAGGCTGGAGCTACAGCTAACAGAGAGAGAGACTGGGGAAGAGCTGCAGCTGTTGTGGATGATGGGAACACTGTGGAGCGTGGCTGTGGCTTGGGGCCTGCTGCTGTTGCAGGCGACGGAGACTGAAGCTGGGACGGAAGCTCTGCTGCTGCGAGCGATGGAGACTGAAGCTGGGACGGAAGCTCTGCTGCTGCAGGTGACGGAGACTGAAGCTGGGATGGAGACTTGAGAGTGGCTGCAGCAGGCGTGGATGGCTGGAGGTGAAGGGTGGTGATCAGAAAGTCCTTTACTAACCCGTGTAAGGAATCCAGCAACCATGGAAAGCCAACAACCAGTCCTTGAAGCTTGGTTGTAATGGCTTCCTGTTCTTCCTCACACGGGTCAGCCAACAGTTCAAAACACAGTGTGTCCACTCTCCAAATGATGGTTTTCTTTTTCTCCTCAAACAGGGCGAGAGCAGCAGTCCATAGCTTGACGGTATGACATGGTTTCAGGGGTGTCCATGTGAGTCTCGCTAACCACTGGATTATTAAATACAGTCCGTGATTTAATGTTTTTTACTGAGGTCAAAACAGAGCAACTCACTGTGTTGGTGGGCTGCGATTGTCGTTTTGGATGCTGACAGTGATGCTCCTTCCCCACTGAAGCAGGCTGAGGAAATGGCGGTGCAGATGGGTGGAAATTCGTGGTGGCGGTGATAAAATCCGCGGCTTTATATCGCACGGTGCCGGAGGTGATCCTCTCCACTGCTGCTGGGAGTCTAGCTGCCTGCCCTCCGGAACAGCCTGAGACGGCAGTGAAGTGAGTGAGCTGGGTGGCCAGGGACCTTTACTGTATATCCCAGGTAGCGGGAAAACGCTTCCTCCGTCCCTGTTTAGACTTCTGAGGAGAAGAGTGGCTAGCACATGGAGAGGCAGGGGAGTGAGTGGCTGGAGCCAGAAAAAGCCCACCCGCTCGGAATTCTTTTGACTCTGGCTGGGGAAGATGGCGGCGTCGCCGGGGACCTTTCCAGAACGCAGGTCCTCCAAGAGCCAGGCTAGTGCGGCTGTACAATTCCGTATCCGCGGGGTCCATTATGGTCGCGTCGTTCTGTCATGTAATGTTGGTGTGGCAGGCAGGAAGGAGGACCCCAATGCAGGACACGCCAGGCAAAGGTAAAAGGTAATTCACTTTATTTGCAGGTGCTGAACAAAAGGCCGGACTAGGCAGGGTTAGTGGCAAAACTCAGTGCCAAAATACCAGACTTAATACAAAGGCGGAACAGGACACACAGCAGGGAGACGAGGCAAGGATAAGACAACGACGCGACAACAGGCACTAAAAACACTAGACTAAAAGACATGGGGGAGTGCTGAGGGAAGAGGAAACAGGTGGGAACACAGGTGATGCTGATTACCAAGACGAGACCAGGGGAAACAAAACTGAACACAGACAGAGACCAGACGACTATCAAAATAAAACAGGAAGACAGACGGGGGAACCAAGACGCAGACTTGACACAAAATACTGGGAGAACACAAGGAACTAGAAATAACTAAATAAACCCCACAACCAAAAGAAACCCAGAACAGAACAGACAAGATAAAGCAAAATCAAAACACACGGGGTCCAAAGGACCCCAGACCATGACAGTCACCTTCTCACCAAGTTGTTGCTGATGTTCTTGTAGCACATTCCATTCTTGTGCAGAGCTACAGTCTTGTCCTGTATGTCCTTTGATATGCTCTTTTGTCTTGCCCATGGTGGTGGACATGTTGGAATGGAAGTGAATTACTTTTTTGACATTTTGCTCACTCCTCTTAATTGGATGGGAAGCGAAATGTCAAAAAAGTAACTTAAAGGGCCAAATTGTCTTATATTTTTGACATCCAATTGTGGGCCAGAAGTAGGGGGCAGGGCTGGAAATGGCCCACAGGCTGGGAGCCTTAGACCACTGACAAATTCCTTTTTTCCCAAGTGAAATACTGTATGTTATGTGTCACGTGATGGTATGAAGTCAAAACAATGCAGGGTGGGGAGGAACAAAGTGTGCTTGCTCTCTGCTGTGACAGGAGCAGCTCTTAAACAGTCAGCTCGCATCTTTGCTAAAACCGTAGCAGAACTGCAGAAACTGAAGCTAAAGTATTGTTCTCATTACACTGGTATTGATCAATATCAATACCAAGCCATCCACCACTAACCCTGACCAATCTGGCTACAGAAATTGGCAGCAATAACATCCGGAGGCTACCAAACATAATTGATCACTTGGCCATACATAACCAAAAAGTGTTTATAATCTCATTAGATGCAAAAAAAGTACTTGTCAGGGTCGAGTGGCAATATCTATTTTCTGCGATTGAAAAATTCAATTTTGGATATAGACTAATTGGATGGATTCAAGCCATGTATAGTAACCTGCAAGCCCAAATATGTATAAATGGCTCTCTTATAAGTAGATCTGGCCTACATAGAGGATGCCGAAAAGGCTGCCCACTATTTCTTTTTTTGGTCAACTTGGCCATCAAACCTCTAGCTGTGGCAATCAGGAGGAGTAAAGAGATTTCTGGAATTGATACAGCAGCAGCCAGTGTCATTATTTTATATTTATCAAACCCAGAGAACTCAGTTCTAGCAGTACTAGATTTAATTGACAAATTTGGAAAAATATCTGCAATAAAATAAATTTAGAGAAATGTAATTCTTTGTTGCTGAATTCACCAATCACAAACAGCCTTAAAACAATTTTGTAGTTTACTTGGGCACAAAGTGGATTTAAGTACCTGGGAGTGAATGTGGCCCCCAAACTTAAAGATGTGTAAACTACCTGCCTTTATTAAAAAAGATCTACTTTCTATTTCCCTTCTGAGCTGAATTAATGTACTTAAAATTAATATACTACCCTGGCTTAGTTACCTGTTCCAGTCTCTTCCTTGTTACGTAGACAACTCATTTTTTAAGTATGTGAAAAAATTATTGAGCTCCTTTATTTGGAAAGTTCCTCACCTAGAATAGCCTTTACAATTTTAATTAATTCAAAACAGAAAGGTGGATTGGGACTCCCAGACCTCCAACTGTATAATTGGCCTGCTCAAATAAAGGGATTGATCAGTTAGGTATGGACAAGAGGTGCTGCCCATTGGACAGATATTGAAGAAGAAATTTCCATTCCACTGAGCTCTTTACCATTCATTAATAACGTTAATGCCTTCCCCTCAATATTAAGAACCTATTATGTAATCTATAATACTCTACAGGCCTGCCAAATGTGAAAAAATATTGCGGATCTGATAGTGGAATTTCAATATTAGCTCCTCTATCCTCTAACCCAGATCTGTCACCTCCAATTAAAAAATCCTTGCTGTTGAATTGAAAAGAATCTATCATCTAACATCTATGAGTTTCAACAGTTATTTGAAAGAGACCTCCTTAAAATCCTTCTCAGACCTAAGATCAGAATTTGTAATTCCCAAACAGGATTTTTATAAATACTTTTAAATTTGGAATGTAGTAAATGTCCTAAAAAGAACAGGACATCTGTCTTTGAAGCTGGCAGAGATGGAGGAAATATTGACAAACTCTGCATCACTGAAAGGAAAATATATTTAATTTATAATACTCCTTTGGAACATCACAGCTCATCCTTGTCTCTATTGAAAACTGTCTAGCAGAAGGATGTGGGTTGTCTTTAGCGATGACTAGTGGGACACTATATGCCGGAATGTGCTTTCCTCTCTGTCCTGTAACAAAATGACTGAACAAAACTATAAATTTTTGTACAGGGTGTCTCTCACAACGGTAAGGTTGAGTAAGATATATCCCAACTCATCCCCTAAATGTCACACGTGCAAAACCTACACAATCATTCTTATTTTCTGGGAATGTAAAAAATTAAAACACTTCTGGACAGAGGTGCATGACTTGACTGTTAAGGGCTTGGGAAGCCAAATGGACATGTCCCCAGTAAGATACCTTTTTAGTACAGAGCTGGACAGGACACTGGACCCTATTTCAACGAAAAAGATTAGCATCCAGTGTATATAGCAAACATACATAGCATGCCGTATTCTGCTTAACTGGAACCAGCAAAACCTCCCAATATTCACTCTGTTTAAACAAATTTTGAACAATACACTTCGATTGGAGCAACGCGCATACATTCTAAAAAACAAAGGAGAAGTTCAAGCATTTGGGAACCTTTTTTCGACCCCTGACCATCTGCTAAATTTAACTAAACTGGATCTGATCAAGGAGTTGTTTAACCCCTCAGTGACCTCACCCCCGGTCATGGGCAAGTCCTCCCCCTCATCCCCAGACTCTGCTTCCACTACAGAAGGTGTGTCAGTGGGATTTAGGAGGTCCTCGAAGTATTCTTTCCACCGTCCGTCTATAGCCTCAGTTGAAGTCAGCAGCACCCCACCCGCACTATAAACCATTGTGAGTGGAGCACCACTTTCCCCTCCTGAGTCACCTGACGGTTTGCCAGAATCACTTCGATGCCATCCAAAAGTCTTTTTCCATAGCCTCATCGAACACCTCCCACACCTGAGTTTTTGCTTCGGCCACTGCCCGGGATGCATTCTGTTTGGCCTGCTGACACTTGTAAGCTGCCTCCGGAGTTCCACTGGCCAACCAAGCCCGATAGCACTCCTGCTTTTGCTTGATGGCTCCCTTCACCTCTGGTGACCACCATCTGGTTTGGGGGTTACCACCACAACAGGCACCAACCACCTTGCAGCCACAGCTCTGAGCAGCAGCCTCAACAACGGAGGTGCGAAACATGGTCCATTTGGACTCAATGTCCTCAGCCTCCCTCGGAATGCTGTCGAAGTTCTTGTAGACAAATGGGTCTTCCGAACCGCTCTTTGTATTGACCCTCACCCAGGACCAGTTTGCCATGGGAGACCCTACCAGGGGGAGAAGCCCCTGGAGAACATAGCTCCTGGGATCACTGGGACACACAAACCCCTCCACCACAATAAGGTGGCGATTCATGGAGGAGTAAAATTAATCCAAGATGATATTGACAGCACTTACAATAGGTCACAAAAGAACCCAGAACAACATCTAAAGAACTCCAGGCCTCACAGTTAAGGTCAGTGCTCATGATTTAACAATAAGACAGAGACTGAGCAAACTGGCATTGATGGGAGAATTAAAGATGAAAACCACTGCTGACTAAAAAGAATACAAAGGCTTGTCTCACATTTGCCAAAAAAAAAAAACAGTTTGATGATCCCCAAGACTTTTTGGAAAATATTATGTATGTACATTATTAATTTTTTGGAAGGTTTGAATCTCGTTACATCTGGCATAAAATATCAGGATGTTTCAATAAGGAGAGCTCATTAAGAGGAATTGAATATAATTGATTGATATATCAAATTCATTTAAGCTATTTGGCGATTAGACTCCATCATGGCAGAATGGAATCCCAGCAGTGACAGGAATTAGGACACCGACGACGGCTTTGAGTTTGACAGCATGTAAAAGTGAAAGTGATGTGAAGAATAAACTTTGCAGCCAAACACCCGGGAAAATTGAAACATTAAAAAGAAGAATTGATGATCTGGCACACTATTCAAGAATAAACTATATAATCATACAAGGACTGGATACATACGCCAGAGCTGTATCAACGAATAGGGAGGAGGGAGAGGATGTGCCAGTTGAGGAATTATAAACACTTGAACAACAGATTATAAACTTCTTTAAAGGAAAACCATATTTATTCAGAATAGTCACATCGAAGTCTGTCATACACTCCCTAAAAAGGACAAGACAATAAAACCAGCCATAACTGTCTGATTCTGGAACAGGAAACATAAAATTTAGTTAATTAAACAGTCAAAAACTCTGAGGGGTACTGAAGTATACTTAAATGAGCACTTAACTCCAGAAAAAGCAGAAATTGCAAAACATGCACATATTCTTAAAAAACAAAATAAAATTAAAACAACATGGACCAGAAATTGCAAGGTGATGATACAATCCAAGGATCGAATCAAAGCTATGATTGTTAAAGATCTCAAAGATTTAGATAGATAGATATAGATACAGTAATATCCATCCATCCATCCATTCTCTCCTGCTTATCCGGGGCCGGGTCGCGGGGGCAGGAGCCTAAGCAAAGAAGCCCAGGCTTCCCTCTCCCCAGCCACCTCCTCCAGCTCATCCGGAGGGACCCCAAGGCGTTCCCAGGCCAGCCAAGAGATATAATCCCTCCAGCGTGTTCTGGGTCTACCACGGGGCCTCCTCCCGGTGGGACATGCCCGGAACACCTCACCCAAGAGGCGGCCAGGAGGCATCCTAATTAGATGCCCGAGCCACCTCAACTGGCTCCTTTCGATGTGGAGGAGCAGCGGCTCTACTCTGAGCCCCTCCCGGATGGCCGCACTCCTCACCCTATCTCTAAGGGAGAGGCCAGCCACCCTTCGAAGAAAACTCATTTCTGCTGCTTGTATTCGCGATCTTATTCTTTCGGTCACTACCCAAAGCTCCTGACCATAGGTGAGGGTAGGAACGTAGATCGACCGGTAAATCGAGAGCTTCGCTTTTACACTAAGCTCTTTCTTCACCACGACAGACCGGTGCCGCATCCGCATCCAGTGGCGGTTTCTGATATGGGCGACATGGGCAGCCGCCCAGGGCGGCATTTCATCTAGGGCGGCATGACCGCCCCCCTCCCCCCAACGCATTGCGATCGCCGCAGCAACGCCTACCGCACTGCTCCACTTGTGGGATAATGGGCGCCCTCTGCTTGCTGTGTATTGCATGTAGCTTTCTGCCATGGTCAGACAGGTTGTAACAGAAGAAAAAGGGCAGGCGGGGGATTCTCTCTCTGTCTCGCTGTCACTGCTTCACTCGATCGTCACACACACAGCGCTGCCCCGCCCCCTTCTCCTCTCAGCCTGGGGTGCGAGTCGAGTGAAGCGGTGATGGCGTGAGAGTGAGACTGTCAGCCGGGTTCATTCATTCATGCCTGTACAGTTTGGGCCTGGTTACAGCCAACAGTAACCGCTGAATTATAAATAAAGGCGACTTTTGCTGGCAGTCTCTCGCCAAACCTTTCATCCTCACGGACACTGCCATATCAAGATTAACGCGAAGTGTATGTCCTAATATTGAAAAGTTTTGCGAGATCTCGCAAAAGTAACTCAGGATCTCGCAAAACTTTTGCGAGATATGCAAAACTGACTCTTTTTTTTTTTTTTTCCTCCCATGTTCCACAGAATGAATCTGTGCGTCTAATAAAATTAGATGCACACAACTGATAGAACACAAAGCCCATTTCATTTATAATACTGTAAATATGGTCATTAAATCACAGTATTTGTGTGAACCCGAATCCTGATAAAAAAAATAACACAAATACGAATCTAGACAGTTTGGACAAATGTTGGTGGATGGCGCAGTGTTGCCAGATTGGGCAGCTTGTGAACACATTGGGGTGGAATATTATATAGATATTTCTATATAATTATAAAATTATATAGATATATAATTTTACAATAAAAACTTCCTAAAAACCTACCAAATATGGTGAAAAGCAGCCAAAATTTTAACAAGTTACCCAAAGCTTGTATATTTAAATATATATCACACCTGGTGCTATTAACATGAGTTTCAGTAGAGGTTTTGTTGTGTTGGGCTGGCAACTGTCAGTCAGATCTGACAACCCTGGGGATGGGCGGTGGTGGTGGCGAATTGTGGCAGATGGAAAGGAAAAGGTCAAAGCCATCAGGTGCACAGTTTAGGAAAAAGAGAAAAGAAGAAGAGGAGAAACAAGCAAAGATAAAGGTAAGCAGAAGCTGTGTAATATTTCAGTTTCTTCCATGTTTTTTCAAATAAAAATTTAAAAGAAATTCTGAGTGTGCCTGTGATGGTGGGGGGACCTTCTGTTAAAGCCTGTCTGTCAGACCATGGCAGAAAGCTACATACACCACACAGCAGTCGCTCATTACCCCCCCAAGTGTAGTAGTGCGGCGATCGCTATTGTGTGTGTGTGTGTGGGGGGGGGGGGGGGGGGGGCGCCGGCGGGGATGCTCGCCCGGGGCGCCAAACAGGCTAGGACCGCCACTGTCCGCATCACTGCAGAAGCAGCCCCGATCCGTCTGTCGATCTCCCGTTCCCTTCTCCCATCACTCGTGAACAAGACCCCGAGATACTTGAACTCCTCCACTTGGGGCAAGAACTCGTTCCTGAGCCGGAGAGGGCACTCTACCTTTTTCTGGCTAAGGACCATGGCCTCAGACTTAGAGGTGCTGATTCACATGCTGGCCGCTTCACACTTGGCTGCGAACTGTTCCACTGTGAGCTGGAGGCCACCCCCTGATGAAGCCAACAGAACTGCATCATCCGCAAAAAGCAGAGATGAGACTCTGAGGCCACCAAGGAAGAAGCGTTCCGCCACCTGGCTACGCCTAGAAATTCTGTCCATAAAATTCAATGTTGCTATATCAAAAATATAAACATAACAAATAAAATAATAAAGGTCTGAGGTAATGAAACAAAATAAATAAAAATGTCACTTAACACTTCAAAAAAGTAAAAAGTACACATTAATATATGTAGCATTAGAAATAAAATATGTGAAATAGAAAATGCATTATTTTTTTTAGATAGCATCCAAGTACTGACAATATCTGAAACCCACTCAACTCAACATTCAAGGACTGCTTGGTAGCAATAAATGGATACAATATATTTCATAAAGATAGAAATACATATGGGGGAGGATTTGCCATTTATGTTCAAAGTCATATACCAATAAAAGGAAGACAAGAACTTATGCTGGACACAGTTGAAGTCATTTGGATACAAGTTCATTTAAAGTACATTAAGCCATTAATTATAGGCTGTTGCTATACCCCCAAATGCAAAAAATTATTTTTTATAACATGTTTGTCAAATGCTGGATCTTGTCACAAACACAAACAATGAAGTCTGTTTATTGGGAGACTTGAACATTGATTGGTGCTCTTCAAACTGTCCCATGAAATCAAAACTAATAACTGTGGCTGCTGCTTTTGGTTTAACACAAATTATAAATGAACTAGCAAAAGTGATGGAACCAAAATAGCAACTTGTATTGACCATATTTTTACAAACATGTCACATTTCTGCATAGACTCTTCACCCACTTAAGTGCTCATTTAAGGGTTCCATAATTTAATAACAATAGTAAGGAAAACAAAAATTCCTAGAATTGGTCCAAAAATTATCTGAAAAAGAACATTCAAAAATTTTTATCTTGATAAATATGTAGAGGAGGTTAAAATGTTGATTGGACAGAAGTGTTTGCAAAGAAAAATTCTGAAGATGCATTTCAGATATTTGATAAGTTATTAACTAACATTGTGAACAAACATGCACCTGTAAAGAAGTTTACAGTGCGCAAATTAAACACTCCGTGGCTGGAGGAGGATTTAAAACAACAAATGCTGACTAGAGAGCAAGCTAAGCTGACTGCAGTTAAATCTGGACTTCAGTCAGACTGACTTACATATCGTAAACTGAGAAACTCTGTAACTAAACAAAACAAGATAAAGAAGAAAAAATACTATCAAGAGAAAATACAAAAACGTAAACACAGTAAACAATTATGGACAACCCTAAATTCTCTCTTGAAAGGCAGTACATGTACTTCCTCCTATCTGGAGACAAACAGTGGATGGTTAATTAAATCATATGATATGCATGTAGTCAATCATTTAAACAAGTATTAAATAAGATTGATTCTATAAGAAGCACCTTGAATAAGGCAAATAATATATTCACTAATAAATTAAATGATGAGTCATAAAACATGCAATTTTATTTTAAAAAATGTATGTATATCAAAAGTTGAATTATACAGTAAAAATTACTACTGGTGCAAAATAAGGCAGCATGTGTGGTTTTTAAAATGTGGAATTTGGAAAATGTTGCTAGAATGCATAATCAGCTTTCCTGGTTATGGGTGAAGGACAGAGGGTTGTATGTACTATTTTTTTAAATAATATTATTACATTAAAAACTCCATTTATGTTTTACAAAAAACTACCATTTAACAAAGATACCCATGATTACTCAACAAGTCATGCAGTTGGATTGTGTTTCACTCTGCCAAAATGTAAAACTAGTTTAAGCCAAATTACAGTGATGTTCAGAGCAATGAATGGCATTCACTACCATAAAACATTGAACAATGTACTGCTTAGAGTTTAAAGAAGCAATTGAACTATAAAAATAATTTTTAATTTTAATGGATGTATGTGCGTGTTTGAATATTTATGAGATGCTATTGTACAGGTATGTGTGTGTTTGTATATTTATGAAAGTAGAGATGTTATTGTACATGTTTGTGTTTTACGTATGTTTGTATCAGAGTATCATGGTATAAGACAAAGTACACTAGACTCTGAAGTTATAACATTTTTTTTTTAATGTAAACTGACCCCAGGAAGAATAGCAGATGCAGTATGTAGCTTATGCTATTCGGATCTTAATTAAAAAGGACATTATACCAAGAGTCAGATATCATGGTGATAGGGTGATTGTCTTGGACTGCTTTACTGCTACAGGACCTGGATGACGTGCCGTGATTGATGGAACCCTGAATTCTGCTCTGGTTTTGGAGTCACCTAATCAAAATGTGGATTCAAATCACATTGAGGTGATTTAAACAGGCCATTCATGCTTGAAAACTCCCCAATGTGGCTGAATTAAAACAATTCTGCAAGGAAGCGTGGGCAAAAACTCCTCCACAGGATTGTGAATTATATGTTTCGATAACGTTCCTACATATTGTAAATGCTTGATTATAGTTCTTGCTATGCAGGTTGGCACAGCCAGTTATTAGGTTTAAGTTTATCAGCTTTAATTACCTTTTCACATAGGTAGATTTGGTTACCATTTTTTCCTTAATAAATGAGATCATTTAAAAACTGCATTTTGTATTTACTGTGGTTCTTTGTCTAATATTAAAATTTATTTGATGATCTGAAACAGAGCACTCAAAGCACATCTTCATTCACCCATTAACACACACAATGGGTGTGTTAATGGGTGAATGAAGCACTTTTTCTACATGTAAGTGCTTTCTACCTAACATTTAAACACACAATCACACTTTGATGAATGCATCAGGAGCAACTCGGGGTTCAGAATCTTGACTACTTTAGCACACAGACTGGAGTAAGCCAGGGATTGAACAACCAAAGTTACAATTAGTAGATGACCTGTTCTACCTCCCAAGCCACAGTTACTGTGAACCCAATTCTTGTTTTTTAAAGTTATTATAGATGAATGCTGCATCATCATTCCACTCTGGAAAAAGAATAGTTCAAAGAAATCATCAAAAGCCTCAAAAAAACAAAGCCAATGCAAGCAAAATGATTTAACTGTGTGATATATGTATACATTTATTATCTTTGATTATTGTACAAATTGTATATTGCACACATTTTAAGAGCTATGTTTTCATAATCATAGTTAATATACTATCATTATAGATAGATATAGAAAACTGTAGTGCATCTAACTTGAGATGGTCATTCCAACAATGTAGGCCATAAGCAAATGTATTATGTTTTAATTGGTTTGTCCATCTCCAGGATGCTGGCAGGGAAACAAGTGTGTATCCTCTCCCTGAGCCTCATGACTTGTTCCAGGCTTCACAGATGAAGTTTGAAGATTTTCAGAAAGACCTGGCACGACTCAGGAAGGACCTGAGAGGTAACACACAGCTGTATTTCCTTCAGATTAAAGGACATTCAATTTACATGCATTCTTTTCCTTGGAACCTAACAATAACCATCATTTGTCTACCACTCATTTAAAGATCAGAAGGATGATTCACAAGTCCTTGAGCCTCTCTCTATTTGAAGTACACTATTTCTGAATTGCTAAAACATATTTCCTGAATCCACCACCCATTTTCCCCAGGGAACATGAGACTGTCAAAATAAAACAGGAAGTAACGTAACAAAGTACAGGCAGACTTGACACCACGGAGGACTAGCACACAGAGGAAACTAAACAGGGACCAAGACACGGGGAAACAGACAAAGAGAAACACAGACACGGGACAGAGATGCAGATTAGTCACAACACTGGGAATAAAAACAGATGCAGGGGAGACAGGCACATAAGGGAACTAGGAAATCAAAATGTAACAATAACGTATAACAAGACAGGAACAAAGATAACTGATCAAAACCTAAACAAACTAAGAACATAAGATAACTCTGTGAAACAGAACCTACAGCAATAAAACACAAAACAGTGGGCACATGCCCTGGGACCATGACAGCCAATGAACATTGCATTGTAATGAGCATCACAGTACTTGTAATGTGGCATGCTGTGTGTCAAATGTTGTACGGCACAGAACAGTGAATGTCCTCGTGATGCTGGCCACAGAGAATCTGCTCAGATTGGGTTGGACCCTTAGACCTCATGGTCATCCCCTGGACGAGGACATGGTGTACAATGGTTGCCCATATCTCATCGGTGATGACTGTTCTTGATCGTCCTTATCCTCATCCCCTTTCTCCTCGTATGCCACCTCTCACATGCACTCTTCCTCCTCTGCCTCTCTGTATATGTCTGTCCGTTGTAGATTCACATGTGCCACCTGCACACTAAACTGACTTTTATCCTGCCCAGTTGATCTGGTCACATCATCGGACACATGTGTTCAATTGTGAGTTGCTGTGTGTAACAGATGACAGCAGTGTTGGAGTTGTGTTTGCATTCTGCCGCCAGTGTTTACATTTTTGCAACATAGGTGTGGAGTGTGTTTAGTGACTGAGAATGTGTTTGATGTTTCACAAAAAAGAGTTGTTGAGTTGCACCAGATGTGTCTAAGTGCCTGAACTGTGTTAGTGGTTTGGCCAAAAGAGTGTGTGATTTGAGAAAATCATTTAGGCTACGGTGGATTTGGTTAAGGGAATGGGGTTTAGAGTTTTAGCAATTCAGAAATAACAAAGTAATTACAAACTTGCTGGAAATTCAGATTTTCAAGATTACTTGAATCTCTTAGTTCCCCAAAATAAATGCCAAAATGATGGCAAGCCCAGACCTAATCATAAACTGTATTTAAAAGTTGGACTTAGTCACCCATTGATATCCAATGTCTAGTGTTGAGGCTACTAAAGTAACTAAATTTGAAAGAGAGGATGAACTTTCAAGTTGTCAATGTGTTGCTAGATGGAGTAATTATTAAAGATTAACCCCCTGTAGTGGTGTTTAGAAACAGGAAACTATCTATAGAGGCCAAAACCATTTCTTGGATCAGGCTATAAACATATTCATTAATGATTTTAACATGAATCATACTTCCATGTGTGCATGAAAAATCTGGTAAAGCTGCAAATGTTAATTCAACCCATGACTGTTTTCATTATCATTTTCTCAGCATGTATATCAGAAGTGGCAAAAGTGTGTAAAGTTTCAGATGAGGAGAACTTGGAGCCTTTCAAAGAAAAAATGGATGATTTCCTCACACAAGGTAAATTACCTAAACCCCACATATACACTTTATTAGGTACACCTTTCTAATATGTGTTTGGTCAGCCCTTTTGCCCTAATTCTTCATGGCACAGATTTGAAAAGGTGCTAGAAACACTACTCAGAGATTTTGTTCTGTATTGACATGATAGCATCATGCAGTTGCTGCACATCCATGATGCAAATCCCCTGTTGCACCACATCCCACAGGCACTCTATTGGATTGAGAACTACCATTCAATGTTAGTAGAGTGTGAAAGTATTGTATTGTAGGGTCTTTATAATATTAAGTGCTTTGATGCAACTGTCGCTGTGAATTGGTGTTATATAAATAAAACTGAATTGAACTAAAAATCAAGACTCATCAAACCAAGCAAAATTTTTACAGTCTTTTGTTGCCCGATTTTGTTGTGTACGTGCAATTTGTAGCCTCAGTTTCCCGTTCTTTGCTGACTTGAGTGGCAGCCACTGTGGTCTTCTGCTGTTGGCTTCTTTCAAAATATCAATGAGCCCATCTACCACTTTAATCACACTCAGGATCTTGTTCTGACAAATGGCATGTAAAGTGAACATTCCTCCTCTGTTATCTTTTTTTAATGACATGTGCCAACACAGTGCAGCGCATTACTAATCCCTACTCTCACAGAGGTTGATTATCTTGTTAACAGTGCTACATCCTTACTGCATATGATTCTGGATACTGAGGCTGCTCTGACAAAGAAAGCCCCAAGCAGAAGTGCTTGACTTCCTGGTATAACCAGCAAATGTGCCACATAATATAGATAGTCCATAAGCTGGAGAACAAATGGCGTCTCACTAATTTAGAAGATCTTCATTTAGCCTGGAAAAAGAATTTGTTCGTCTATATATTTAAAAAAAAAAAAGCCTCCATAAAGCTAGGACATCTTATTATTCATCACTGACTGAAGAAAATAAGAACAACCCCAGGTTTCCTTTCAGCACTGTAGCCACACTGGCAAAGAGTCAAAGCTCTATTGAGCCATGTATTTCTTTAACCTGAACTAGTAATGACTTCATGAATTTTGTTACAAATAACATTTTAACCATTCGAGAAAAAAAATATTCATACAGCTAATTTCAGTTCTACTGATGCTTATTTAGACTCTTTCTCTCTGATTGAACTGGGTTTATTACAGTACCGTATTTTTCGGACTATAAGGCGCACTTAAAATCCTTAAATTTTCTCAAAAATCAGCAGTGCGCCTTATAATCCGGTGCACCTTATATATGAATTCTTGTTGTGGTTACTGACCTTGAAACAATTTTATGTGGTTTTATTCAACTCATTTAAAAGCCTACGATGGGGGGGAGGGGAGCAGTCTGTGTAATTTGAGCCCTGCTGTCCGACCGCCGATGGCCGAGGCATCCACTCCACTGCACCATTGAGTGGTCTGCAGCGCTATGGTCTCAGGTCTTGCGGATCAGTTCAAAGGTCTCATTGAATTCTCTAAAATAGTCCATCATCGATTCACAAAATGACTCTACTGATGATATTAAACAGGAACAAGCTGTGAGCGCAGTGCAGCAGGTGTGGAAAGCAGCCAAAGCCACCGGAGATAAATTCAACAAGAAGCATTGTTCCAAAAATGGAAACCGTACGCAGTAAACCGCAGAAAACGATGATGGATTTTGTTCCTGGCCTATTTTCATCTATGCTGGACGGATATTTGTGCGTAATCTGGTGATCGGTGGCCAGCACTGTTGCCAACTTTTGTGTAAAAAAACTTGCTGTTGGCTGTCTCAAAAATTGCTAAAGGACGAATCGAGACCCGAGGGTGTGTGTGGTCCTCCTCGGTGCCAAAGAGAGGTCTGGGCGACGCCACAGCGTACGAGCAGTATGAGCGCTGTATGTACACAAAACACGGTGACAGCGGAGTTTTCAGGTTTCTGGTGTTGTGTCAAAAAGGGATTTCCTTTTTTTTTTTTTTATGTTTTTTCTTTGCTTAAATCGGTAAATATACTAATGGACAGGATTTGTGAAGGGCTTATACATATAAAATGAAGAAATGACTTGTTCTTACCCTCATTAATAATGAATATATTGTAGCGTCTGTTAAGACGTTGAAGAAGATGGTGAGAGATTCTGAGTTATTTTGAATGAGTTGAATAAAGTTGGACTTACCTAACGCTTTTGTTTCATTCCACATATGTTTTATCATGCGCCTTATAACCTGGTGCACCTTATGTATGAAAATAGACCCGTTCATTGATAATGCGCCTTATGGTCCGCAAAATACGGTAATTACATCCTCCAAACACCAATGTGTCTATTAAACTCCATTCCTACAAGACTGCTCAAAGAAGTCCTTCCATTAACTAATGTTTCGATCTGAAATATGATCAAATTATCTCTATTCATGGGCTACAAACCACAGGCCTTTAAGGTGCCAGTAATTAAACTTGTCTTAGCTAACTATAGACCAATCTCCAAGCTTCTCTTTATCTCAAAAATTCTTGAAAAAATAGTTTGTGAAACAGTTAACTGATCATCTACAGAGGTGTGGTTTATTTGAAGAGTTTCAGTCAGGTTTCAGAATTCATCACAGTGCAGAAACAGCATTAGTGAAGATTAAAAATAATCCTTCCTATGGCCTCTGACAGCTTGTCCTGCACTGTCTAGCAGGACAAGCTCATGTCTGTGTTTGTCCTGCTAGACAGTGCAGCTTTCTATACTGTTGACCATAACAGAGATTAGAGCATGTTATGGGTATTAATGGTACTATGCTGCAGTGGTTTAAATGATATTTATCTAGTAGATTCCAATTTGTTCATGTAAATGGGGACTCTTCTTCATGCGCTAACGTTGATTATGGAGTTCCACAGGGTTTTGTGCTAGGACCAATTCGATTTACATTATACATGGTTCTCTTAAACATGGGTATCTTCTACATAGCAATGAAAATGTATGCTCTGCCTACTAAAACCTCATGAAACACAAATTAGTTAGACTGCAAGAATGTCTTAAACACATGAAGACCTATAACACTGGGAGGAATCTTGGGAGTTATTTTTTTATGGGCTATGTCCTCCAGTGTGCATATTAAACAAATATGTAGTACTGCTTTCTTGCATTTGTGCAGTATCTCTAAAATTAGAAGCATCCAGTTTCAGAGTGATGCTGAAAAACTAGTTCATGCATTTGTTACTTCTAGCCTGGAATATTCTAAATCATTATTATCAGGTTGTCCTAAATACACACTGAAAAGCATTCAGTTGATCCAAAAGGCTGCAGCTTTAATATGTTAATATGTTTCTACCATATTAACATTGATTTACTGGCTTCCTGTCAAATCCAGAATTTAGATTTAAAAATCACCTTATCAGTTTTTGTGCCATTGGCACCAACAACCATGCCACATTCAAGTCACTTAAATGACCTTTGGTTCAGATAGGTGACTTAAGTGACATTGATTCTTTCTTCCTCATTCTGATGCTCAGTTTGAACTTCAGCAGGTCATCTTGACCGTGTCCACATACCATGTGATTGGTTGATTCAATTTTTTGTGCTAATTAGCAGTTGAACAGATGCACACCTAATAATGTGGCCACTGAGTGTATTTGGTGAGCTGGATAAGGTGCCATCAGTCATCTCTTTGGATCCGTTTTCATTAATTTTCTTATACTGGAATATATGTATCATTCTAAAAGTTTCTTGTGTTTATGGAGAAAGAAATAATTAGTACTTGGGGACAGAGCAAAGTCATTTCTTTTTATTATCTAATTTTTCACTGAAATGAATGGGTTGCAGTTTGTGACAGCAAGTCCAATAACTGTCTCATGTTTTTTTCCCATATTATATGAATATTGACTTAATATATTATTCCTCTTTTCTTAGCTAAAAGTGAACTGGAGATGCTGGATTCTCAACTCAGCAGCACTCACAAATTGTAAGAACAATCTTCTTTATTTGTTACATTTGTGACACCAACGTCTCATTAGCTGTTTTCATATATGCACTGCAGCTCTGTTTTTGTTTGTTTGTTTATTTGTTTGAGATTTTGTCACTGCTGGCAGTTTTATTAAAGTATTTGGGGTAACGTTTTCTTTTACGGCCCTCCCTTAGGCCGTAACTACGCGTAATTTACAGGGATTTATCTTGTAAGTAAATTTAAATTATGTGTAATTAGGCTGTACTATTTTTAATTAGGCCATAATTATTTTTAATAAGGCTGAATTATTTTTTAATAAGGCTGAATTATTTTTAATAAGGCCGTAATTCTTTTTAATAAAGCTGAATTATTTTTATTAAGGTTGAATTATTTTTAATAAGGCCGTAATTCTTTTTAATAAAGCTGAATTATTTTTATTAAGGTTGAATTATTTTTAATAAGGCTCAATTACGTAACGCTTTCTTTTACAGCCCGCCCTTAGGCTGTAACTATGCTTAATTTACAGGGATTTATCCTGTAAGTAAATTTAAGTTATGTGTAATTAGGTTGTACTATTTTTAATTAGGCTGTAATTATTTTTAATAAGGCCGTAATTATTTTTAATAAGGCTGAATTCTTTTTAATAAGGCCGTAATAAGGCTGAATTAGTGGGCGCTCACCGACGCCACCTAGTGGACGCGGGAGAAGTTCAGCAGCCGAACCATGTGAGGTACAGGTAGCCTGCTGGGCTGACAGCATCAAGGTGAGCCCACGAATCTCCGGTTAGCGACACCCTCTGAACATGGCATGGCTCGAACGCGCCACAGGTCAACGGTCAATGCGTTGGGTGCAAGGGCCTGATCATCACCGCTTGCAGCTTTAATTTTTTTTTTTTAAATGTTTTTATTTAATATTAATTGTACAGAACTGAACATAATGTCATCAACACGACTCAGGGAATCAAATCAAAACACAAAGCACAAGAGATGGCATATCATAATAAAACATGAAGTGAGGAGACGTATACACAAATGCAAACTTGACACCACATAAAGAGGATGCAGACTAGACACAACACAGGGAGACAGACTGCGAAAAATAAACAAAGGAAACTCCACACAGAGGGGAAACACTATAGCATGGAACACAGGGAGAACTGAGGTATAAAGCAATGGGAACTACCTAGGAATACATGAGGGGAACAAATGAAATATAACAAAACAGTAACAATTAGGGTAACAGAACTACAAAAGACCATAAACTAAGAAACAAGGGGTCACACCCAGGACCATGACAAAGTTTTCCCAGAAAAATGGAGAAGTCTGTATTTTTATCGTAGGTACACTTTGACTGTGAGAGACACAATCTAAATAAAATCCAAAAAAACACATTTTATCAATTTTGAAAATTAATTTGCATTTTATTGCATGAAATAAGTAGTTGATGACCTATCAACCGGCAAGAATTCTGTCTCTAAGAATAGAATTGTTCTTAGAGGATACATCCCTGTAAAATACTTAGTCAAAGTAGTATGGTCTTAGTCACAGTAATTATTCAATTCAATTCAATTCAATTCAATTCAATTTTATTTATATAGCGCCAAATCACAACAAACTGTCGCCTCAAGGCAGCCTCAATTATGGCCTTAGTCTAAATAATACAGCCTTATTCAAAAAATAATTCAGCCGTATTACAAATAATTCAGTCTTATTCAAAATAATTCAGTCTTATTCAAAATAATTCAGCCTTATTAAAAATAATTACAGCCTTATTAAAAATAATTCAGCCTTATTAAAAATTATTACAGCTTAATTAAAAATAGTACAGCCTAATTACACATAAGTTAAAGGATACAGGATAAATCCCTGTAAATTACGCGTAGTTACGGTCTAAGGGCGGGCCATAAAAGAAAGCGTTACCGTATTTGGTTTTTCAGATACAGGTCAATAAGCCTGTGCTGTCACCCCATGGGTCTATTAATATGTTGAATGGCCACAGTCAGGTAGCTTATGCTCTAATGTCAAATTTATTGTGGTCCTGGGCCTGTGATCCAGTGTTTTTAGCTCGTTTCAGTTTCAACCTTTGTTTTTTAATGTCTCCCAGTGTTTCTTAAGTTAGTATGGGTGTACATTTTCTTATAGCTTCTGGTTTGGTTCCCTGTTTGTATCCTCAGGCCTTAGTTTCATTTTTCTGAGCATTCTTGGTTATAATTATTGATATTAATTCCTTGTTTCCCTGTGCTCTTTATTTCAAGTCTGCATTATTGCCATGTTCGTCATTTCCTGTTTTATTTCTGCTTTATTTTGCCAGCCCTTGTCCTGTGTGCACATTGCTCACCATGATAAAACATTATGACAGACAGGACAACGTTTGGCTGTTGCTGCATGCTCTCTCATAGCAGAATAAAGTGAGAGCAAAACAGCGTATCAGACAGCCGCCTGATGCCCAGCTGTCACCTACTGACGGTTTTGGGTATTGTCCCAAAGAAGAGTCCATGAAGACTAAATTAAAGTCTCTTAAGTCTTTTTAATAAATAATATATCAGCAAGAGCTGGGATAATTATCCTGCAACTATTGACCCTTATGGTATGTAATGACATAAAAAAAAATAATGTGGCCATCTTTTGTGTGTCACATAAACAGAGAATCTCTCCATCCATCCATCTATAAATCCATCCATCCATCCAGCCATCCGTCCGTCCATCCATCCAGCCTCATTTTCAGCTATTTTTCACTCACTTTTTAGATTTAGGAAAAGATTATGTTGGTGGTAAAATATCATCTGTTTCTGTGAACGGACCTTCACCATAGTAGGCCAACTACTTAGTTGCCATAAAAATGTAAATGAACAGCAGGTTTGATAAGATGGTCAAACTTGCTGCTCAAAAAATTCAACTCAAAAAAATTTGAGTATTGTAAAAAAAGAAAAGAAGAAAACTGTTCCTTTCCTTTCATAGAATTCCTTCATTACACCTAAAGTGAAATATTTCTAACCTTTTTTATTTGATTATGGTTCATAGGTAATTATTTCAATATTTAGTTTTGAGTGAAAGTTATTGTTATACTAGCATACATGCCATGTATCTCTCAGTCTAGTTGATTAAAACCACAATCATGGAGAAAACTAGACTGCTGTTTTCCAGATGAGAGTAAGCCACAGATGATCATTCCTAAAAAGGCTGTCTGTTTCCAGAATGCTGTATTAAAAATCATATTAATGGAATGTTGACTGGTAGGTGCACAAGCACAGCAGCACAAGCAGGGATGACTGCAGCCTTGAGGGGGTTTCAGAAAAGTTGATTCAAGAACTTGGTACAGTTTCACAGGGAATGATCTGAGGCTGGTGTCAGTACATTAAGAACCACTACACCTCTTCAGGAAGGGGATAAAACTGTTATATTCCTAGTAGGAAGAAACTCCTTCACTAGAGAAAATATCAGGATGATCTTATGTGGACTAAGGAGAAAAAGAACTAGACTATTAGTCAGTGGTCAAAGTCCTCTTTTCAGGACTTCAAGTATAGTATATTTGCATTTCATTTGGAAATCAAGGTCCTAGAGCCTGACAGAAGCAATGTTTGATGATTTGAGGTTGTATGTTGTTGTTCAACAGTAAAGGTGCTCTTAGTTTATATCTGTTTGCCAAGTCTTGCATTTGAGTGTGCACTTTGCCTATCATGATGTAAACATCGTAAAGCTCTTTAAGATTCTAGATTGCATCTTCAAATCACCTGACGTAAAGACCGTTTCAGTTGGGCTGGATGCCATAGATGCCCTAGTGAAAAGGAATTTGCTACTTCTCCCATTTTCAGAGACCTCCAGTCTCTGCTCTAATTCATCCTAAAGGTATTCGATCAGGTTGAGGTCAGGACTGTGTGCAGGCCAGTCAAGTTCTTCCAGACCAGACTTGCTCATCCAAGTCTTTAGATCAGATATAACTTTATTAATCCCTTTAAGAAGATTCCATCAGGGAAATTAAAGACCTTTTATAGACCTTGTTATGTGCACTGGTGCGCAGTCCTGTTAAAACAAAAATGAGCCATCCCCAAACTGTTCCAACAAAGTTGGGAGCATGAAATAGTCTAAAATACATTGTATGCTGAAGCATTAAGTCTTTTTTGACTAGAACCTTTGGACTGAGCCTAACTCCTGAAAAACAACACCATTATTCCCTCTCCAGCAAATGTTACACTTGGCATGAGGCGGTCAGACAAGTACCATTCTCCTGGCAACTGCCGAGCCTAAATGGAGAAGCATGATTCTTCACTCCACAGAGAACATGTCTCCACTGCTCTAGAGTCCAGTGACAACATCCTTTACATCGCATCTGATGCTTTGCATTGCGCTTGATGATGTAAGGCTTGGCTACAGCTGCTTGGCCATGGAAACCCATTACATGAAGCCAGGGGCGCAGCTGTATACTTTCTGAGGTGTATGCGGACACATTTTTAGCCCCCCCCCCCATGGGCGGGGGCGGTAATGCTAATTAGCAAGCTAATACTAACCGCTAAAAGCTGCTCCCACTTGTTAATTGAGTGAAAGGGCCTACACATGTAACCAGAAAGCACATCTAAAGCCTAATCACAGTCTACAGTGAACCTGTAGTTACATTTCTCGAGGTGCATGTCATTTTTCTTGAAGGCCTTTCACAGCTCCACTGGTGCTGAAAACTAATGTTTGACTATGGCTTTCTGAATACCACTATCGATTATTTTAGTAATCGAGTATTGTATCGATTATTCCATCAATTAATCAAGTAATCGGATAAGAAATAATTTTTCGTACTATCAGTTCATCTGCACATTTTACCTTCCGTACTGCAGTTTTTCTCTATGTCACATGTGTCAGACTCAAGCTCTGCGGGCCACTTCTGGCCACTTACGGCCAGCAAGATGATTTCATATAGCTATTATTAATAGCCCGTGGGTAAATGTGCTCCCACCACTTATACTACAAATTCCATGTATTGCAACAGCTGCCGGCAGGCCAAGAACTGTGTGCTAACCCGTTTTCCGTATTGCCGATTGAATACTTCGTTACTGTACTTAAGTAGATTTTTCGGTATCTGTAATTTACTTAAGTATTTATTTTCTGACTACTTTTTTACTTTACTCCCTACATTTTTATACAAGTATCGGTACTTTCTACTTCTTACATTTTCCACAACGGACTCCGTTACTTTTTAACACGTCAGAGAGAGTTTGCATTTCGGTCAGTGCGCCGTCAAACATCAAACGATCTGAGCCTAAACGGAGGAATAATAACACATAAGAGACCATCGTACTGCGTATCCTCCCTCACCGGGGCTTATCTCGTACAAAGGGATTAAATACGCAAACCCATATAATTAATGTATCATTTATAGCGCTATAATCGGGCGGACCGAGTCCGTAAGGTTGCGCTGCGGCACATAACAGCTTAGCTAGCGCTACTGAAGAGGAAGCGAGCATGAAGGAAGTAACGTGTGGCAGGTAAATGCAACGTTTCTAAATGCTCAACAAATATCAGCAAACACACAAAGTGTGTGCAGTTTGTCACACAGTGTGTCTGCTAGCTAAAAGAACAGCTGCTGTATTTCAGGGAGAGCAAAGAGAGAGAAGTTCACTCAGAGATGGAGAAAGAGGACAGGAGAGGAAGAAGAGAGGTTAGAATTAAAGGTAAGGACTGGAAAATAAACTGAACTATGCTGACTTTGTGTAATTCAAAGATTGGATGAAATACTGCAGTTTAGTGTGTAATAAATAGGTTAGCTTGTTGTACTTACTACAGTAAAGCTCTGTGTTGGTGCACAGTGTTTGTGTTCATGGTCAGAGTTACAGGTTACATCATTGCAGCAGAGATGAGTTTGAATCAAAGCTGCTGATGCTGAGATTCATTCACTGAATCCAACATTTATGCAGCCTGTATGCTGTCAGTGTAGGGGATGGAGATCAGCTCAGAGAGCTGTGAAATACTGGGTTACATCTTTGTGAGTTCACAGCAGGTCAAGCTGATCACAGCCTGCACACCAACATCATTTACTGCAGCTCACATAGAAAGCTGTGATTCTTCTCCCCATGCAGAGCCACTACAGCTGATCTTAGGGGGTTCCTCCACCTTCTGAATCCCACTGTAACCCCTGAGTATCCTCATGTTTGTGTTTAGGTGGAGGCACAGTCACCCTCTACTATGGAGGACACAGAGAACAGAGCTGTGTTTAAATTCCCTTTAAACAGTTTGTGTCTACAGAACAGATTCAAGCTGAGAGCATTCATTAGAATTAAAATTAGATTGGAATAACATTTCTATTCTCAGGTATATTTTATATTATTACAATAATATATAATGAGGTTCGGTTTGTTTTACACAAAAATAGCAGGTAGAAACATCCTCCAAAGAACACTTTTACTTTCTTACTTGAGTACATTTCAGAGCCTGTACTTTTTTAATTTTACTTAAGTTAAAGAAGTTGAACCAGTACCTTCGACTTTTACTAAAGTATTTTTTACACACAAGTACTTGTACTTCTACTTAAGTACAGAATGTCAGTAATTGATCAGTGATCAGCGGATAAAACATCGGTCAGCACTTTTTACAGTGACATTTAAAGCTGCCTGACTCCCCAAAAATGACCAAAGGAAAAGTGGAAAACAGGGATTTTCCAAACAGGTGGGAGGCAAAAGATCTGAACGCTGACATCGGAGGTGAACCATCTGTCTCTTTTCCTCACTTGCGCTACGCAGAATAGAGCGGATTGGTGGGACAGATACGGGAAAAGATAGAGAGGGAGACCTGCACAGGTGAGCTGACAGTGCATCACTGCGTCACACAGCAGGAAACGCTGCGCAGCAAAGTCCTGAAGACAGAACGCGCCATAAACACCGTAACACAGACAGGGAACTTTATAAGAGGCAAAGGTTTAAATCGCAGCAGTTTCAGTCTTTTCTGGAGTAAATAGCTTCTGAATTTGGTGACGTGCCTTATTACACAGGTGCGATGAGCTGCCTGAGGAAATCTGTCAGTTCATAGAAAGGGAAGGAAACGGCACCAAACAATCGCACAAACCAAACCACACTAGTGTAATTACCACCAGATTGTGGTTATAGTGATCGTTCTGGTGGCTACAGCTGATGTAGGGAAAAAATAACAGCTGACATTCTCTGCACAGCCAGTAAAACCACACAGACAGTGGAGGCGTGGAAAAAACTTGTCAGCGATGATCCACTCGTGTTAAATCGTGCCTGAAATTTTCATTTGATCTTCGTTTTTCTTCTTACTTCTCCTCATTCATGCTGGTTGTCATTTCGATTTCTGTAGCCACAAAATCAAGTGCGCACATGACCTTAGGGACAGCAAACGTGCACATTGTGAACTTTCCCTGCTGTGGTAGATTGTAAATTGCAGTGAAATAATTCAGGCGTAAGCAGCGATAAAAGCAGCTCCTGTTTGCTAAATGCAGTGACAGCAGAGCTCCGAAAGTGAAGCGGTGAAATCCTCAGCCCGAGTGGAGGGCGTCTCAGACCGGCGCGGCACCTTGCGATCAACCGCTATAGCTAGAACACTACACACACACACACCATCCGCGTACTCTCAACATTTACTGTGTTCATGTGTGCAGATCACTTATTCATGGACTTATAAAATACAAGACTTCTATGACATCACTTGCCGACTGTCTTTAAACGGGGACAGGAGGAAGGGAGGTGAAGGAGCGCAGGGGCGCCTAATCAGTGCCGCGCCTGTTATTGATCATGTCATATGCACAGCTGTTAAATACAGAAAATGCAACTAGAGAAATATTTTCCCACATCGTTTTGGCGCCCCCCTCTTGTGTGGCGCCCCTATGCATTGCATATAGTGCATACCCCCTTTTTGCGCCACTGCATGAAGCTCTCTGTGCAGTGTTCTTGAGCTAATCTGAAGGCCACATGAAGTTTGGAGGCCTGTAGCAATTGACTCTGTAGAAAGTGGGTGACCTCTGTGCGGTATGCGCCTCAGCGTTCAGCATCCACTCTGTCATTTTACGTGACCTACCACTTCGTGGCTGAGTTTCTGTCATTCCCAGTTGCTTCCAGTTTATTATAATACCACTACCAGTTGACTGTGAAATATTTAGTCATGAGAAAATTTCATGACTGGACTTGTTGCACACTGCACAGGTGGCATCCTATGACAGTACCACGCTGGAATTCACTGAGTGCCTATAAGGCTACGTTTACAGTGCAGTCTTAAGTAACCCAATTCCGATTTTTTGTGAAATCCAATTTTGTTTTTGCATGGTCGTTCACATTTCCAAATATATGTGACTTGTATGTGATCTGTGTGTGAACTGAAAACAAACCTAAAAGTGTCCCACATGTGCACTAGAGGATGCAATAACATCACACGTAGCAAGCATGCTCAGCTTTTGCAGAAGTAAGTTTGTTTTTCTTCCCGCTTCCGCATAGCAGGATGCAGAATAGTGACGTTTCTCGAGTATCAATGACGTGCAGGTCGGATGAATGTGACCTGACTGTACAGACACAGGTCACATTTGAAAAGATCGGATACGCATTGGGTTTAGGACCACATATCCAAGTGGCCTGGGTCACATTTGAAAAAATCGGATCTGTGTTGTTCAGACTGTCATGAAAAGATCAGATACAGGTCACATAAGGGCAAAAAAAAATTGATTTTGGTTGCTTAAGGGTGCAGTGTGAATGTAGCCTAAGAGCGACCCATGCTTTCAGAAATGTTTGTAGAAGCAGTCTGCATGCCTAGGTGCTTGATTTTATACACCATGGAAGTGATCGGAACACCTGAATGATTTGGATGAGTGAGTGAAACTGGAAATTTTTGGCAATATAGTGTATATCTAAAAAATTCCATATTCCATAAGTAGAAGATCACTGAAATCGAGTGTAGGTTTTGACTTTCCTGAAAACAGTATATTCATTTTCATATCATCAAATAGGCTAAAAGCATACCAGACTTGACTAACTGTAAGCTTAAATCGTTGACAAACCAAGCTATGATGACAAGTGAAGGAATGAAAAATGATGGTTCAACAGCTATGCAATCAAAACTACAGCAAATCTAAATAGTAATGAAAAACATTTTAACAAAATCCCTATGACAAAATAACCCCTTCCCTTCCTTCTACACTACATGGTATGTTTGTGCCAGTCTCCTCATTGCAAAAGCTGATCAGCCAAACACAATTGGTAAACAACTGTGTCTACCATTAGCCAAAGAGTTAACACACATCATGTATGGGGAGAAGGCTGCCAATGACATGGTGTCATGGCAAAATTGAAGCCATGGCAGATGATGTTAAAAGCACACTGACTGAGTGCATTAAAAGTAGTTGTTATTTTTCTATTCATAGCTTGATAAGACTACAAATGCTATGATATGGCAAAGTTGATTGTTTACACTAGATGTAAAAATATGCAAGTGCAGGACTTTCTGTTCTCTAAGCAGGGGTGAAAGTAGTTTTAAATTCTTGTTCATTGGAATGTGAATATTAGATAGAAAGCACTAGAAGCACTAGAAAAAATATGCTTGTATGAATGGGGGTGAGTGAGGCATGTTGTATAAAGTGCTTTAAGTGCCTAAGTAGAGTAGAAAAGTGCGATATAAGAATCAGTCCATTTACCATTGTAAAAAGGTTGAGAACCACTGTGCTAAGCTAAACTCTATGTGAAACAGAAACTTCCAATTAGCATCTGTCAGGATACTACTATCAGACGAATGTTTATTACATTTGGGGAGAAAAAACAAAACAAAAACAGCTATTGCATTTCATTTACACTCATGTGTTTGACAACACTTCTGAAATGTTCCCTTTTGTATCTCTTTCTGATTATTGGCATTTATAACAACGAAAAGAGAAATACCACAAATTTTAAAGTAGTTTTGATAAACTCATACAAACAGGAACAAGGTTTATTAGTAAGACAGTCTTGTGTCAGATGAAAGGTGAATCTTTGGTCCTTTCAGGTTCCTGGAGCTCACAGTATTTTTCTCAGTGAAAACCAAGGCAGGAGAGAAAGAAGTTTCACCCAACATGTTCTTCTCCATCTGGCATGAGTTCTCCTCTGACTTCAAGGACCAGTGGAAGAAGGAGAACAAAGCAATTCTCAAGGAGAGGTACAGTGATTTGTTTCTTTCTTTAGCTCTTTATTACCCTTTTTAAAAAAAAAAAAAAAAAAGAAAACACACACACACACACAAACCTTCCTCTGTTTCTTTCCTTCCTGTTTTCACTTCTTAATATCTTTCTTCCCTTTTCTGTCTTCCATCCTGTCATTAATCTTAGCTGTTCTGTGTGTGGTCTGTGTATATTCTGTAGGTTAAAAGCAGCAGAAGAGTGTTTCCGGCAGGCCAAGGAGAAGGCTTCCTACAGTGTCAAACCCAAACAATCATCGGGCATTGTATGTTAACCATAAGGTCCTCTTTTTCTTGGGTTAAAATCAAATGATTGTGCTGTTTAGGTAACAAACTAAAATTCTAAAATTTATTGCACATTTTCACTCTTAATTAACACACTAATTAAGTCTGATAATGATGTTTAGCTCTGCAGTTCTGACAAAACAAGTTGAATGACTGTTAAAGTCTTAGCGCTGGCGTAGTGACCCCTGTTCCTCAAAAACTTTTAAAGTTGGCATAACTCGAGAATGACATGATCTAAAATGTTCAAATTCACACCATAGATGCATCTATCAAAAATCCTGCATCCTGGTTACCTTGACCCAAAGGTAAAGATCAGAAGTACAACCACTAAAAATCTCTGATGACTTCAAATTTCAGCAACCTTGAACACAATAACTTGAAAATGATCTCACCTAGGATGTTCAAATTCACACCATAGATCAGGGGTGTCCAAACTTTTTTTTAAGTAGGGCCAGATTTGACAATGTGAAAGTGCCTGAGGGCCAACAGTTCCTGATGACATTATTTTAAACAATAAACGATGCATATAAATATTTTTATTTAATACTTGTGTGGGCCATATCAAATCTGAGCTCGAGCCATACTTTGGACACCCCTGGTCTAGAGTATTGTTAATCGTACAGTACCGAGCTCAATGGAGTCTAGTGGAACAAGTGGTGGAATGTAACTTTGCACTTAAGTGTATTGTTTTAACTTGCACTTGAATTATTTCTGTTACGCTATTTACTACTTCTGCTTTACTATATTTTGGATACAAATATTGCACTTTGTGATTAATACCATTTATTTATGCCATTAGTTACTTATTATTTAACATCATCTTCTAACATATGATACCATACACTAAAGTATTGGGCCACCTACATATTACACCTACAGGACCAACTAAACCATTGAAACCCATCCTGTGAAGTTCCCAGTGCCATGTTTTTGTGGTGATTTTAATGCCAGAGCAGAGGATGTTTGGAAATCTGTAGTTACTGAGTCAGCGAAGTGTTGGCAAATTTATGCACTATACATCTCAGCACTCAGCAACCCCATTATCTAACCTGATGTGGTCTGCCACTTCATGGCTGAGTTTCTGTGGTTCCTAAATGATTCCACTTTGCTGTTATACTAGTTGATGACATTTGATCATGGAATATTTAGAAGAAATTTCATAAACTGAGTTTCATGAACAGTGAAACATTCTTTCACAAATGTTTGTAAAGTCAGATTGTATGGCTAGGTGCCTGAATTTATACACCTGTGGTAATAGGACTAAAAACATATCAATTCAATGGTATTGTCCATATACTGTAGTCTAGATAAAGCCACCTAGCAATAATTTACATCCAGTTATATCTTACAAGGTACATTCTACATTATAACGTGGGAAAGGCCTCACACTCACTTAACCTTTCTGTCTCTTCTACAGAAAGCCAAGCTTGGCATGAAAATTTGACATAGTGGGCTTGGTGTGCTTATTTTCATGACTTTGGACACCAGCAGTGAGTCAAACATAAAAGTATGAAGATGGCCAATGAGACAACTAAGGGACGGAATAAATGAGAATGGCATCGACAGTGCAAGCCTTCTGTGGACTTCTTTCCTCATCATTATTTTTAAGTTTGGTCACATTTGTCTGATCTGTCTGCTTTTGCCTTACATGACTATTGAATTTATCACAATCATGAAAAGATGCAGGGCCATTAGGTGCACACACAGTAAACTTCTACTTCAATATCAGCATCTTTTGCCTGTGGAGCCCAAGTTTAACTAATATTGTAATACATTCACTAAAATAAGGACTATTGAGCTTCCTGGTAGAATTGTAAGTGCTTGAGAAATAATAAAAAGAATAAGCACTTATTTCCAATGACAGCGACCTTTATTAAAAGCCAATGAGCCCACTGAGATGTGATGGAATTGAAGCATCTGACCAACTGGCCAAAGCACCAGTGACATGACAGTGTTGCGGTCACTATTAAATATATTCAGTCCCCCTGAGTTGTTACAGTCTTTATCTAATTTTCAGTTAATAGAATTGGCTTTTTTTTTTTTAATTCTACTCCATGCAGAAGCCCATAATGACAGTAATCAATTTTTTTCAAATATATTAAATATCAAAACAGTCCTATTGTTTTGATAGGACTGTTTGAAGCCCATGAACATATTCAATTATCCTTCCCTTCAGTCTTCATGGACCTGCTGTTGAGCACTCCCTAGCATGATGCTGCCACAACTATGCTTCATCTTTATAAATGAGATGTGATGGCGGCTTTCGTGTTTGGTGATTCCAGGATCACCTCTGTCTCATGTATGACCTCCTTAGCTTCAATAGGGAATGTTTTTCAGCTTTCACTGGATGGTTTGAGAATTAGTTGCTACCTGAGTTCATGTCATGTCACAATTATTGAAGCCTTGCTCCAAAAAATACACTGCTCAAAAACATAAAGGGAACACTTAAACAACACAATATAACTCCAAGTAAATCAAACTTCTGTGAAATCAAACTGTCCACTTAGGAAGCAACACTGATTGACAATCAATTTCACATGCTGTTGTGCAAATGTAATAGACAACAGGTGGAAATTATTGGCAATTAGCAGGACACACTCAATAAAGGAGTGGTTCTGCAGGTGGGGACCACAGACCACTTCTCAGTTCCTATGCTTTCTGGCTGATGTTTTGGTCACTTTTGAATGTTGGTGGTGCTTTCACACTCGTGGTAGCATGTGACGGACTCTACAACCCACACAAGTGGCTCAGGTAGTGCAGCTCATCCAGGATGGCACATCAATGCGAGCTGTGGCAAGAAGGTTTGCTGTGTCTGTCAGCGTAGTGTCCAGAGGCTGGAGGCGCTACCAGGAGACAGGCCAGTACACCAGGAGATGTGGAGGAGGCTGTAGGAGGGCAACAACCCAGCAGCAGGACCGCTACTTCCGCCTTTATGCAAGGAGGAACAGGAGGAGCACTGCAAAATGACCTCCAGCAGGCCACAAATGTCCATGTGTTTGCACAAACGGTTAGAAACTGACTCCATGAGGATGGTATGAGGGCCCGACATCCACAGATGGGGGTTGTGCTCACAGCTCAACACCATGCAGGACACTTGGCATTTGCCAGAGAACACCAGGATTGGCAAATTCGCCACTGGCGCCCTGTGCTCTAAACCAATGAAAGCAGGTTCACACTGAGCACATGTGACAGACGTGACAGAGTCTGGAGACGCCGTGGAGAGCGATCTGCTGCCTGCAACATTCTTCAACATGACTAACCCACATGACCATTACTGACCCACACCATTACTGGCAGTGGGTCAGTAATGGTGTGGGGTGGCATTTCTTTGGAGGGCCGCACAGCCCTCCATGCAGAGCCGTCGCTATGAGCGGGCCCTAGGGGGCCGTGCCCACCCACTGATACGCTTGGGCCCGCCCTGGCCCGCCCACCCAAGCCAGATCACTAATCAAGCTAATAATAGTGGTGCCCCCCTGTTGGATTTCATAAGCCCCCCTTAAGACTGAGATCTGGCGACGGGACTGCCTCCATGTGCTCGCCAGAGGTAGCATGACTGCCATTAGTTACCGAGATGAGATCCTCAGACCCCTTGTGAGACCATATGCTGGTGCGGTTGGCCCTGAGTTCCTTCTAATGCAGGACAATGCATTGAAGCTATGGACTGGCCACCGCCACCTCATCAGGAGCATGCCCAGGCGTTGTAGGGAGGTCATACAGGCACGTGGAGGCCACACACAATACTGAGCCTCATTTTGACTTGTTTTAAGGACATTACATCAAAGTTGGATCAGCCTGTAGTGTGTTTTTCCACTTTAATTTTGTGTGTGACTCCAAATCCAGGCCTCCATTGGTTAATAAATTTGATTTCTATTGATGATTTTTGTGTGATTTTTTGTTGTCAGCACATTCAACTTTGTACAGAACAAAGTATTCAATGAGAATATTTCATTCATTCAGATCTAGGATGTTATTTGAGTGTTCCCTTTATTCTTTTGAGCAGTGTACATTAAGCTTAAATGGACTTTTATTTAGTTTTCTACTCTTAACTGAAAACACAAAGTGCTTTCACTACAAGGCTCATTCACCCTATCACACATAGTTAGAGGCACTTTTTTTCTATACCAATCACCCCTTGTCTAACATTCACACAATCACCCTCTGATGGATGCATCAGTCGCAACTTGTGATTCAGTATCTCACCCAAGAATACTTCAGCATGCAGACTGGAGGAGCCAGTCCTTCTGACTGGATGACCCACTCTACCTCCTGAGCCACAAACCTTAAGAAAAGGTTTACTTGTGGTGATCGGTCTCTGAAGCTTGAAAAAGGGTGACCGGATGTCTTTATGTTTCTTGAACACATTTCACCTCTCATCTGAAAAGCTTCTTCAGTTTTCAAACCAAAAGGTGGAGAGACCCAGGTATTTAAACCTCAGTATGCTTAGTCCCATGGAGATGGTTGTGACCCACTATTGTTTATGTGCATAATAACAAGCATGAAGGTGTGAATGGAGGCGTGGGTCATTACAATCAGTGGTTTCAGGTGAAACCAATTTGGGACCATCGCTCCATTGTATCAAGTGACCTATTGAAGTCACTGGTGTGAATGGGGTTTGAGGAGCCTGGGGAGGGAGCTCAGGACACTATTGTAGATGGGGGAAAGTTGGTGACGTAATCCATCTCTGTTCAGTGATGGTTGTTCATAGTGGACATAGATGGCTTCTTTAAGTCCTCTTTCAAACCATCTGTCTTCCTTGTCCAAAATGTGAACAATGGCATCCTCAAAAGAATGACCTTTCTCCTAAACTAGTTCTTAAATTGCTTTTCTATTCTAGCTGAGCACTCAAGGCACTTTACACAAACACATCTGCATTTACCCATTCACTTCCTTCTACAGCTAAGTGCTTACAATCTAACATTCACACCCCAACAGTTGCACTGGAGAGCAACTTGGGCTTACCCAATGATATTTTGGCATGTGCCAGGAATTGAACCCCCAATTTTCTGAGTAGTAGATGATGTGCTCTACTGCCTGAGCCACAGAGGCATCCACTTGCAGGTGACTACAATTTGGAGTGCCACAACAGCTCTGATATGATAATTTGGAGTTGACTTTCAAATTATCAAAAGAAGGTCATGATTTCACTTTGTTACATGGGTTACTGAGTGTAGAATAATTGGGATAAAATTAATAACACAATAAAATGTGAAAAATGGTAGGGGTATGACTAGTGTTGGCCATACTGCAAAGGCAGAGGAGCACCATTTCTAACAGACTGATTCAGTTCCACCGCAACACAACTCAGCTCAGTCCTACTCTAAGTGTTGTACAAATTTTGTATTGACCACTTAGGATAGCATACATGCCCACAGAAGTTGCACTGGCTATTTTCCACATCACATTCTTATGAATCCCAGCTGTGGCATTTTGAATTTATAGACTTATCTCATAGACTTTGCTATTATTAAATATTAAACTTTAGAGAAACATGATTCATCACAATCTATCATTAATAGTTTTAGTAATAGCAAATTGATATCAAACACCATTCAAAGTTACCTCATCTGAACACTTCACAATTTTATTTTTGTGAACATACTGTTGCTTAGGAACAGGGGAGAGAGAAGACTTCACTGCACATACTGTGCAGTGCACATACAGTTCAGGAAGGTGTAGGCCTACAAAGAAAAAACTCAACAGGAACATGATCAGTGTTTATCTGCAGTAAGACACCTATATGCATATGGGTGTTTCATTTTATCTTTTACTTATTTAGCTGCGACATAACTCTTTGTAAACATCAGATATCACTATGATTGTTCTTTACTATATGTTTTGCTTTCTTGTAACTGTGTCTGGGAGTGTGAAATATTCCAATAAATTACACAGAGCCAACCAGCTGTGCCAAAAGAACTGGAGTGACTGGCACTAATTAGCTTCATTAGAAGATACTCATGGCTCTATTGGGCTTTAATGTGTAGATTCTGTCACTTAATAGGCTGTGTTCTAAAATGAACATAAATGTGGTTCATCACAGAATACAGCCATCCTTGTAAAAGCTGCAGTATTATCTTGTCTCAATAAACCTCTCACAGCAATGCTGTGTGTGCTTCTACATCCACAGACTACATTTCACTAGAAAATCAGAATGTGTTTGTATAGCAGTGCTGATAGGTGGGAGAACAATGTCATTGTAAAGTAACATTCTTTTAAAGTATGTTCAATATTATGTCATATCCTATGACATATACAGTGATTGTGTGTGTGTGTGTGTGTGTGTGTGTGTGTGTGTGTGTGTGTGTGTGTGTGTGTGTGTGTGTGTGTGTGTGTGTGTGTGTGGTGTATGGAGGGGTCATATCACCTCACTGATCGCATTTTCCAGGAGTTGCGGGATTAATGCAAAGTAATAAATTGTTAAAACAATGAGACACATTTTTGTCTTTCCTTTATTTTATATCCTCTTCTCTTTGACAGCATGATACTTACAATTGTAATCTAATTCAGCGTCATGTAATTAATGTTTCTGTGGACATGTATATAAACATGACATGATGTATGGAGTCTGGGAGAATGGAGTGAGTTACGTTAAATAAAGAGATGAATTGTGCAGGCATTACTCTGTTTTTGTGCAATATTTCCTTGCCAGAGTATCATAGGTGGGTTGAAGGGGAAGAGAAGATGGAGGAACTGAACTGAAACAGAAATACTGAGTGAACAGTGTGATGACCCACATGAACTCTGTTTAATCATTTAATTTTTTATTTTGAAATTACTGATCTGATTTTAGTGTTGCTAATTCTACTTACTGCCTTTGTTCCAGTTTTCCTAACAATTTTCTGCTTTGCCATCAACTAATCACTCAACCAGTATATATACAGCCACATTTCCATTTTTCCCTGCCAGATTGTCTCAGCATTTTGCCAAGCCTTTTAGCCTTTTCCAGTGTCCAGTGTCTTTTTCCAGTGTCTCATGTATGACCTCCTTACATTTTCTTGACCACTGATTTTTTTGGTTGTTTTTTTTTTTTTTTTTTCTTTTTGTTGTTGTTGTTTGCCTTATCACTCTAATGGGATTGTGCCTGTGAATTTATGGACTTTTGGGGCTGTTTTAGATTCTGCCTCTTGCCTACCCCTTTTTGTCAACTATTGACTTCCTGGAGCTGTGTCTGACCCAAGTTTTTACCAATGAAACTGACACATGGACTTTTATTCTATACATTCTACTATTTGGTTCACCCATTATAGTACAATTTAATCATGACAGGATCTGATCCTCTCTGCACTGCTACTTAAAATCAAGGCTATCGGGCTCACCAGCCTAACAACTGGGATGTAAAAGCTTTAGACAGGACAGAGAAATTTTCAATCTTCCCTGGAAACCATGATGGATTCCTTCTCTAGTTGGCAACCTCTTCTGTAACTCCAGCTCCTTCTGACTCTCCACCTCAAACCATTCTCCTGTGGAGAGCAGGATCCACCCACTGAACCTCACCATCCAATTAATGAACTGAGTTGAGAAATATAATGGGGACCCTGCCATATGACATTCTTCTCTGGTAAATTTGTGGTGCAAGAAGTTTGTTATGTCAAGGCAGGGGCAGAGTTGCTGACTATGAACTTGATGTGGCATAGTCAGCAACTCTGCCACATCAAGTTCCTCACTCTGGCAGCTGACAGTGGCTGGACAATCACTCTCATGTTTGTGAGGTGAGGCAAATCTTGTGTTGGCAACTTAGACATTTCTTGGCTCGTTGCCTGTTTAACCTTTTGAGATCTAAGCCATTATAGGTGGTAACCCTAACCCTGCCCTACCCACATTTATTGAAGAAAACCAACATTCAAATTGTTTTTGATATGTCATTTATATAGCACCTTTCTATTCAACTGAGTACTCAGAGCACTTTGTACTTCTTACGATGGACGCTTCAGGAGCTACTCTGATTTGGCCAAACAGTTGTTGTTGGAAACTGAACCACTCTCTTCTCTTATCTATAAGTATGAATTCTACATACCTAAGATATCCATCCTTGGCTTTTGTAGCAGATGAAGGATGTTCAGTGCAATTTCAGAGTGACGTCAACCCAACTCACTCAAAAAACTCCAACTGTTTTAGGGATATGCTGTTTTTTATTACAGACACTTAACTGACAACTACAGCTCACATTTATCATGCTCTCACTGCTCTTTGAAGCAGTTTCCAGTAGACTCCTGCTGTAGACAATCCTTTTGAACACTTTAAATAATATTTCTGCTCAACCACAGCTGGTTGGGGCTGAGGAGAGAGAGACAGGACAAAAGACATGCTGTGGAAGAGATCCAGAGATTAATAATAACTAAAGGTTAAATGTGGAGTGGTGTATAAACAGAGTGAAAAGAGGGGACAAAGATGGATGTGCACAAGCTGATGCATATCCTCTTTGAATACATCCATAAATCTTCTCTGCTATTCTCTATTTCTAATATTCAGGCTCTGTGACGCCGAGATGACCATGAGCAGCAAGGCTTTAATAGGTTAACTGGTCTCTCAGTCTAGTTCTGTAGGCTACACAATCATGGGAAAGACTGCTGACTTGATAGCTGTCCAAAAGACAACCACTGACAGCTTGCACAAGGAGGGCAAGACACAAAAGGTGTCTTGCTAAAGAGCCTGGCTGTTCACAGTGCCTGTGTCCAAGCACATTAATAGAGAGGCGAAGGGAAGAAAAAGATGTGGTAGAAAAAAAGTGTACAAGCACGATGGAGAAGATTGTGAAATAAAACCCATTCAAAAATTTGGGGGAGATTCACAAAGAGTGGACTGCAGCTGGAGTCAGTTCTTCAAGAACCACCACGCACAGACATATGCAAGACATGGGTTTCAGCTTCACTCTTGAACAAGAGACAGCATCAGAAGCATTTTGCCTGGGCTAAAGACAAAAAGGAGTGGACTGCTGCTGAGTAGTCTAAAGTTATGTTCTCTGATGAAAGGAAATTGTGCATTTCCTTTGGAAATCAGGGTCCCAGAGTCTGGAGGAAGAGAGGAGAGGCACAGAATCCATGTTGCTTGACGTCCAGTGTAAAGTTTCCACAGTCAGTGATGGTTTGGGGTGCCATGTCATCTGCTGGTGTTGGTCCGCTGTGTTTTCTGAGGTCCAAGGGCAGTGCAGCCATCTACCAGTAAGTTTTAGAGCACTTCATGCTTCCTGCTGCTGACCAACTTTATGGAGATGTAGATTTTATTTTCCAACAGGACCTGGCACCTGCACACAGTGCCAAAGCTACCAGTAGCTGGTTTAAGGACCATGGTATCCCTATACTTAATTGGCCAGCAAACTCACCTGACTTAGCCCCATAGAAAATCTATGGGGCATTGTAAAGAGGAAGATGTGATACGCCAGAGCCAGCAATTCAGTAGAGCTGAAGGCCACTATCAGAGAAACCTGGGCTCTCATAACACCTGAGCAGGGCCACAGACTGATCGAATCCATGCCACACCACATTGCTGCTGTAATCCAGGCAAAAGGAGCCGCAACTAAGTACTGAGTGCTGTACATGCTCATACTTTTCATGTTCATACTTTTGAGTTGGCCAACGTTTCTAAAAATCTTTTTTTGTATTGGTCTTAATATTCTAATTTTCTGAGATACTGATTTTGGGGTTTTCATTAGTTATCAGTTATAATCATCAAAATTAAAAGAAATAAAAATTTGAAATATATCAGTCTGTGTGTAATGAATTAATATAATATACAAGTTTCACCTTTTGAATGAAATTACTGAAATAAATCAACTTTTTCATAATATTCTAATTTTATGACCAGTACCTGTACTCTACATTCAAGTTTTTATAGTATAAAGTCCTGTTACTCATGAACTGTCAAGTTCTGCTTGCGCAGGCAAAGCAGAGAACCCCAATGCAGAACTCCAAGGCAAGAGTTATAATTAAACTTAGACTTTACTGACCATGTCAAATATGAAGCGAGGCTGACCAGGTGCCAGCAGTACACAATATTAAACTTGAAGATGAACATAAACATGAAAATAACTAAGAACGTAGTATGAAACCTCAAGTACACAGCAGGGAAGTAATGATGACACTGACCACACATAGACAAGGACATGGAAAGGAACAAGGGAGAACACACACAATATATACAGGGGTTGGACAATGAAACCGAAACACCTGTCATTTAAGTGTGGGAGGTTTCATGGCTAAATTGGACCAGCCTGGTGGCCAATCTTCATTAATTGCACATTGCACCAGTAAGAGCAGAGTGTGAAGGTTCAATTAGCAGGGTAAGAGCACAGTTTTGCTCAAAATATTGCAATGCACACAACATTATGGGTGACATACCAGAGTTCAAAAGAGGACAAATTGTTGGTGCACATCTTGCTGGCGCATCTGTGACCAAGACAGCAAGTCTTTGTGATGTATCAAGAGCCACGGTATCCAGGGTAATGTCAGCATACCACAAAGAAGGATGAACCACATCCAACAGGATTAACTGTGGACGCAAGAGGAAGCTGTCTGAAAGGGATGTTCAGGTGCTAACCCGGATTGTATCCAAAAAACATAAAACCATGTCTGCCCAAATCACGGCAGAATTAAATGTGCACCTCAACTCTCCTGTTTCCACCAAAACTGTCCGTCGGGAGCTCCACAGGGTCAATATACACGGCCGGGCTGGTATAGCCAAACCATTGGTCACTCGTGCCAATGCCAAATGTCGGTTTCAATGGTGCAAGGAGCGCAAATCTTGGGCTATGGACAATGTGAAACATGTATTGTTCTCTGATGAGTCCACCTTTACTGTTTTCCCCACATCCGGGAGAGTTACTGTGTGGAGAAGCCCCAAAGAAGCGTACGACTGTTGCATGCCCAAAGTGAAGCATGGGGGGTGGATCAGTGATGGTTTGGGCTGCCATATCATGGCATTCCCTTGGCCCAATACTTGTGCTAGATGGGCGCGTCACTGCCAAGGACTACCAAACCATTCTGGAGGACCATGTGCATCCAATGGTTCAAACATTGTATCCTGAAGGCGGTGCTGTGTATCAGGATGACAATGCACCAATACACACAGCAAGACTGGTGAAAGATTGGTTTGATGAACATGAAAGTGAAGTTGAACATCTCCCATGGCCTGCACAGTCACCAGATCTAAATATTATTGAGCCACTTTGGGGTGTTTTGGAGGAGCGAGTCAGGAAACGTTTTCCTCCACCAGCATCATGTCGTGACCTGGCCACCATCCTGCAAGAAGAATGGCTTAAAATCCCTCTGACCACTGTGCAGGACTTGTATATGTCATTCCCAAGACGAACTGACGCTGTATTGGCTGCAAAAGGAGGCCCTACACCATACTAATAAATTATTGTTTTCTAAAACCAGGTGTTTCAGTTTCATTGTCCAAACCCTGTACATAGAGGGATAATGAGGGAACAGGCAAGAGGTGAAGGGCACAGCTGAACATAATAACACAAGGGGAAAAAAACACATTTTGTGCTCCTGCAAAACACGGGGGCACCTGGGTGGCTTAGTGGTGAAGCCAGCAACCACATACATATGCCGCGCTGCGGTGCGGGTGGCGCAGGCTCAAGTCCCGGGCTGCCTCCAACTCCCCTGTATCCTTACCCCATTTCCTGTCTCTCTCCACTGCCAATAAAAGCTGATGTGGCCAAAAATTGTAAATTAAAAAAAAAACACAAAGAATCAAAAAACAAAGGATCATGACATGAACCGAATAAATTCTTAAAAAAAAAAAAAAGGTTCTTTTAAACACAAAATGATGCACACAAAACTACAGATGTCAGTGGCCCATATATTTAGGAAGGTTAAAGATTGTGCTCCTTAGCTTAATTTTACATTAATGCTAACGAACAAATAACATGCTCCCAAAGAGTTAATGTTCAATAAGTTATCTAATAATAAAAGACCCATCTTACCTCATTGTTTGTTCATATCTGTTAGGGAGTTCTTGAATGCTAGCATTTCGTGATTTTCAGTAGGCATAACTCACCCCTCCTTCTCCACATAATAACAAAGTCTCGAGTTTCACACTAGCTCCTTATTCAGAACTGACTGTCTTTTAATAAACCTTTTAAAATTGCCAACAGTGTTTTATGTCTAACTCTAGGCTCTTACTTTGATCAAAAGGTCTGTGTCTTAGTCTTATGGGTCAGAGTTTGGGATGAACATCAGTAGACAGTCCAGGAGCAAACAACTGATAAAAGAAGGCAGACAAGATGCAGAATACCAAAAAAAGGTCATACACGGGAGAATTATACAACCCAGCCATGGGTGGGCCACAAATCAGTGTACTCCAAGTGCCAGATAAATGGGGAGGGTTTCGTCAAGTAGGGCATTAAGCATAAAATCATTGCCTAATCAAATTCTGGAACATCAAGAATGAGAGTTGGTTAAGACCTGGGTTAACAACTGCTTTTTTTTTTTCCCATGTTTGGTCACATAAGAATTCAGTCACCAGGAACATCCCTAGCGTATACCCCACACGTTTATATGTCAGCTGGAAAAAAAAAAAAGGAACCATTCTGGAGTAAGATGGGTCAGGTGGTAGAGAGTGGTGATTGGACCGGACTTCAATGGACATGTAGGGAAGGGAACAGAGGTCACAAGGAGGTGTTGAGTAAGTATGGCGTTAAGGAGAGAAAGGCAGATGGCCAGATTGTAGTGGATTTTGCGAAAACAGTGGAAATGGCAGTGGTGAACACATATTTAAAGAAGAGGGAGGAACATCAGTGGACAGGTTGAGAGGTCAGGCATGAGTCTTTGTGGACTATGTTTGCAGAGGATATTGCAATCTGCAGTGAGAGTAGAAAGCAGGTGGAAGAAAGCCCGGAGAGAGCCTATAACGACGAGGTTTTTCATTACTTGTTTATATTAATTTGTATGGTTTGGGCATTAAATGTTGGGACACATTTGCACTTTATTAGCACTCAGCACTGTTTGACATACACTCAAAAATGAGGACTCTTAAATATTTATTGATTCTTTATTGAGTATTTTAATTAGTATGGCTCTGTCTTCCAGCTACTCGGTGTGTGGCAGGCAGATGCTGTAAAATAAAGAACTAGTGTTAACCACAACTGTAATTGACCTGTGGTTAAGAAAAGTGTGGGTCATTAACTTATGCAGTGACTGCCAATATGGGTGCAGATATAGTGATATAGTGCAAGTGGGTTTGTGGTGTAGCAATCACTCACCTGTTTCTTCTTTTGTCCTTCTAGGGTGTGTTCAGGCAAATGTGTTCCCGGGGGTCTGAACACAATTTAAAGTTTCTGGGAAAGACCAAGGACGGTGGGGGAGTTGCTTGGGATTTTTTTTTTTTTTTTTACGTGTATTTGGTTTTATTGTAGACATTGGGTTAGGGAGCTTGTTTGGGTGATGGTTTTAATTGTAAATGTTGTTGTCTAACTGTTTGCATATTTTTATTGTTGATAAAAATGTGTGATATTCCTACAAGTTGTGTAGCAAGGTGTGGCTCATCAGCAGCTGGGTATAAAAGGGGCTGCTAATTGCCCAGTCAAGAGGGTTTTTTTTTTTTCTTTTGGTGGTTTTCTCCCTCTGTGCTTGGCTTAGGGTTGCTGGAAAGGTCACACCTGCTTCACAAGGCAATTGAGTTAATTGTTTATATTGAGCTTTGAGAAATAAAATGGAAAAATGTGGTACAACAAAGTCTGCCTGCAATGATTTAACTTTAAAAAATTACTCTAATTTGTTACAGCTAAATTTATTAGTTTTTCTAAAGCCATAATTCTGATTTGATTGAAACTGTATATTGTATTTTAAATCAGTCAAAAGTATTTAATTTCCCAGAAATTTACATTAATACTAACTAAAAAAATAATTTATTCCAAAAAACATAAACCTGAATTTTTTACTTTGGTACAACATGATTTTTAACTTCCCTGGAGTGTATCGAATACACTGCTAAAAGTGATTCTACAAACTACTGAATCATGGTGTATACTGTTTTTCACAGGGCTGCACACAGTCATGAGCCTGGTTCTGCTGCAGGTTTCTTCCCAGTAACCCTGAATGTGTTGTCAGGCACATTGCGTACTTCAAATGTCCTGCTGTTTGTGGACTTTCATCAACAATTACTGTAATAACCATATGTTTGCCATGAAACACAATTTCTCAGTTTTCAAAAACTGTTTGAATTTTTCCAATAAGACAAACAGTCACGTAATTATGGTAATTCAAAGTGCATTTAATAATGTTAATGCTCACTGTTAACCAGCTGTTCATGGCAGATAAGGGCAGGTCACAGGAGCATCAGTGGTGATCACCTGGTGTTATAGGGTCAAAAGGTGAGGTTTTCCTTCCACTGTTGCCAAGTGCTCATTCATAGTAGTTGCTTGATTGTGGGGGTTTTCTCTCTAATTTTGTAGCAACCTGTCCACACAGTAAACACAGAACAATATGGAACTGAATTGATTATATCTGCCCCATATTTCAACCCACCAATCCATTTCCATCCAATTATCTGGAACCAGGTCGTGAGGGCAGCAACCCAAGCAGAGAAACCCAGACCTCCCTCTCTTCAGCAACCTCTAGCTTATCCAGTGTAACACCAAGGCATTCTCAGGCCAGTCAAGAGATCTAATCTCTCCAGCATGTCCTGGGTCTGCCCAGGGCCATCCTCCCAGCAGGACATGTCTGGAACACCTCAACCAAGAAGCACCAAGGATGTATCCTAGTCAGATGCCTGAACCACCATCAACTGGCTCCTTTCAATGTGGAGGAGCAGTGCCCCTATGCTGAGCCCCTCCCAGATGACTGTACTCAACCAATCTCTAATGCAGAGGCCAGCTATTCATTGGAGGAAGCTCATTTCTAATGTTTCATAGTATCCGTAGTCTCATTCTTTGGGTTACTATCCAAAGCTCGTGACCATAGGTGAGGGTGGGGACATAGATTGCTTGGTAAATCGACAGCTTTTATGCTCAGCTCTCTCTTTACTATGATAGACCAGAGCATTGTTCGCATCACTGCAGCTGCAGCCTCAATCCATCTGTCAGTCTCCCACTCCCTTCTCCCCCTGATTCGTGAACCCTGAGATACCTCCATTTGGAGATGTCAACCCATTGTGACAAATACCCAATGCAGCTTTTTTTGGTCAGAATCGGAATGATATTAATGAGCGCATTCCTAATTTCTAAAAGGAAAAGTTACAGTAGTGCTTCATTAGAAGTTTCACTGTGGTTTACACTGTACAATGAAATTCTTCTTTTGCGAGAGACAGGGTACACCCTGTACAGGTCGCCAGCCTGTCACAGGGCCAACACAGAGAGACAGACAAACTTCCACACTCACATTCATACCTATTGGCAATTTAGAGTTTAACCTAACCACAGTAATTGCATGTCTTTGGTCTGCAGGAGGAAACGAGAGAACCCAGAGGAAACCCACCCAGACGCGGGGACAACATGCAAACTCCATACAATGAGAGGTCTGGGCCAAAGTGGAATCAAACCCAGGCCTTCTAGATGTCATTCTTGCTGTGCAGCGGTAGTGCTAACTACCACACCACCACGCTGCCCAAAAACAATTATGACAATTCTAATAAAATAAGACTAAAGATCATAGAATAAAAGCAAAGATCCAAGAAATTTACAAAAAGAAGTGCAAGTAATAAATATGCAATGAAATGAGCTTTAAAAAGACCTGGGCTTGAAAATCTGAGTCATACTTATGGCTTGTGCAAGGTTGCAAACAGATTTGTGTAATAGCAAATAATAATTACAGTAAGAGAAGTTATGGTGTAGGACAGGGACAGTGCTGACTGTCTTATTCAGAAGTCTGATGTGTGGGTAGGAGGTATTTAAGAGTCTTTTGCCACAAGAGTCTTGATTTCAGATTCTTGTAGCATCTGCCCAAGGGCAGAAGTGTGAACAGGCTATGTTGTGGGTGTGCTTTGTCCTTAATGATGTTGTGGGTGCTCCTCGTGACCCTGGTGGTATAAATGTCCTGTAGTGATGGGAAGGCTGCTCCAGTGATGTATTGTGCAGCTTTTGTCACACACTGGAGGGATCCCTGGCCTCATGGTTCTGAGGCTTGATGTCCACTTTCCAACTCTGACTGACAGGATGTTCAGCACCCAGTTAAAGAGAGAGAGTGTGAGTCCAAGTGAGAGCAGCTCACATAGACTATGTGGGACAATGGTGTTGAATGCTAAGCTGTACTCATTGAATATTCAAGAAGAAGAAGACTTTATTATCATTATATGTAAACATATAACAAAATTTGCATTCCAGAACACCTATCCAAGAGAAATACAAACAAAACAAACAAACAGGGGGGGACAGGTGTCTGAGGTCGTGCAGCCATTTTGCCGGCACTACCTTTAGCAGGAAAACAGAAAGAGATACACTGGGATAGGTAGGTTCAAAAAAATCATCTGTCAAGTGAAGTGGATTGAGGTTGAGATCTTGGTTATTCAATGGCCTGTGCCTGATACTATGTGGGCATTTATGATAGCAATTTATTAGGTTGTTAAAAGTTGATTTATGGAATGTAACAAATAATCTGTATGATTTCTACTTAAGGTTGATAAGTACGTGTGTAACACAGAAATGATTCAGAGTGTGATACAAAGTTGCGAAATCTTGGAAAATCACTGAGCAAGGGAAATGAGGAACTGAAACCTGTTGCCTAGGAATAAGACGGAACAGAGGAGAAAAACAAGTTAAAAATAATCTTAACTGGAAAGTACCAAACAAGCCATGTATTACAAGAAATGAGGTATTGACTAAAGCCTAATACCATAATTGGTAATAAGAGCAGTGGGGTGATAATTTGTCATGATGTTGTTGTTAAAACTAGGATGTGTCTTAGACAGCTTATATAAGGAGGTGCACGAAAACATCGTACGAGATTCTGCGGAGCCCTTCTCAGCACCTAGACAGGTCTGCTCTTTGGACTAAGCCAACCCAGATGTGGACATTTAATTGACTTCAAACTGTCTTTGTGAGAATTCTCCCTGCATTGTCAGATGAAGATTGGAAGTGCCTGAGCTGTTGGATTTCTAAAATGAAGCCTGATGAACAGTAAGGATTATAAAAGAAGGACAGTCAATTAGAAGTGGATAACTTCACTCTTTTGGACTTCTCCTTTTTCCCCAACTTCACTGCAGCAGCAACGGACTGGACTTTGGGTGTGGTCGCTTCTGGCCAGGCACCAACTTGAAGTCTTTTCTTCCAAAAAGGATTTTAAATGATTTGGACAATTTCAAGCCCCTTCTTCATCAACCCAGCTCATAAGTATTTACTCAGTTTAAGAAGTGATTGATTTATTATGATTTTGAGATCTGGTAATTAGGAGTGATTACTGCATGTAGAGCATTGATTAAGGATTGATTCAAAGCTAAATGCAAACTGCTTGAGCTAAAAACCTGCAAATAAAATTTGACTCTAAAAGGTCAGTGAAATTTGTTGAGAATTTATTTCCCTTTCTAACGGTACACTTAATGTCCATGAACAGTAAAAGTTAAGCAAGTTAAGCTATATCATCAGGTTCTATTTGGACACACTAGTCTTTAGTAATCCACTTCAACTTTACTTATGTCCCTTGGGCTCACTCCGAGCCGATAAAAGATTCTGGTCGGTTACAAGTGCACTGATCAAGGGGCTGGCTGCTATAACTATCTGGACTTTGTTTTGGGTCGTCTGTGTGAGCCTTCCTGAATGATAGCATCAGAACAGAGAGGTAGAGGGGCAGATGATAGGATTATTAGCAGTTAGAGCCAGACGAGCAGCCCCGCCACAGCTTAAGTAGTATCACTGGGCTCGGAAGTGGGTAATACCCTGCCGAACCAAATGATCAGGACCCTATGAAACGGAGAAGCTGTCACAGAGGTAAATACCTGTGGGATCAAACACGTGGCGCCCAACGTGGGGCCACAGAAATTGAGAGGATTTCGTCGCTCTAAAAGAACCTAGATAGCCCGGAGAGGTTATCATTCGTGGGAGATAACCCCAGGACTGATTGAAGGAGCAGCGCGAGGCAGAGAGGACTTCGTGAGCTGTTCAGGAGCGTAAGCGGGGATCAACCGACGCTCTCAACCTGTCCAGGAAGCAGAGTGACGCGGACAGAAGTAGCAGCAGACATCGCTGAGGACACCCAGACCGACAGGGGCCCAGAGGACTCTGCAGGAAGGCATCGCTCGATTCCATCCCTTGCCTCGGAGATATCATGAGGGGCCTTGGAGGAGAGCAACTCGAGACGACAAAGACAAGAGTGCTGATCCAGTCTAGTGATGGCTGCAGCAGCAGAAGCAGGAGTGCTAGAGGAGCCCCAATCAGAAGGAGCGTCCCTCTTTAAATCACTCAAGGCACCCAGCGAGGAAGAACCAGAGGCGCCTGCGCCATCGGAGGCAGGGTCGACGGAGGAGCAGGGTGCAACAGGGCCAGCAGCCTCCAAAGTCCAGGCATGGGCTATGATTCATGTTGTCCCATGGGGACAAGGATGGAAGAAATGGGAAGCTGCAATTCAATATCATGTAGCTTCAAGGTGTATGGAAATGGACGAAGGAGAAGTTGGTAGGGCGGTGGACGAGGCTTGTAGTAAAAACCAAGCTTTTCGGACGCCCGAAGTGATGAAACGAATTTGGGTTCAAGTGGAACCGTCCCCTGAGCCCGGGACGAAGAAGGATATAATACAGAAGTGGCTGGAATGGGCAGTGAAGGTAATATGGCCCAACGGCGTAGAAGAGGAGCCCCTACCAATAGCAGGGTGGCTTAGTCCCCAACGAGAATATGACCCTGTTATCAAAATGTTAGGGAAAGTGACGGGTACTGTTACAGTCGAGATAGAAACGAAAGTCACTGCAGCTAAGCAGTACAAAGAACACAGAGAGTTATTGATACAGTTGGAGAAGTATCAAGGAAAGGCTGAAGAACTGTTAAGAGACCCGCCTGAAAGTGTAATAGGGTCCCAAGTAGAGGGTGAAGAGACAGGTTCGGAATATAACTCCGAATTGGATTCTGGAAAAGATGGAAGATGGGATTTAAAGGGAACGACCCTGCATCTAGCGGACCTGCCATACAAGCTTGAGAGTGCATCAGAGACACCCAGGAAGGTGCAAAATCTCCTGCGGGAGCAGGAGGACCGGCTGAGAGAGAAGTACAAATGGACTTCTCCATTCGGCCTGGCTGAGGAACCGGCTCGAGAGGAATCGCCGTCGGACTGGCTCCCCAGACTTGGTCCTGTTCCAGTGGAGGCCCTGAGGTGGAGGGGACAGACTCAGAGGACAATGTATCATCATTACGGTGAGCCATGGGAGTTGGATGGACATGGATTGATTATTCTGACAAACTCCCAGTATAATCCTAGAAATAATAATTTCAAAAAGGAGTTAAAGAATCAAGCTGGCAGAGAATACACCGAGGAGTTAAAAGATAGAGTTAAAGAGTTGAAGGGATCGGAGAAAGGAACTCAGGTCCTGATTACCAGTGGGGGACAGTCTAGGCACTTTGCCATCATACATGTTCCGGTGCCGGGATATCCGAAGGGGCAACCTTCGGAGGAGTATGAGCAACGGTTGGTCGATGCCCTAGAAGAAGGACTGTGCAGGACTGTGGATTGTGGCGGAACAGGCTATGGTGAGAGCGGGGCGTCTACACACCACTGGAGCAGCGGCTTGGTCTGGGATCACAGAGTTGGTCCTGGTCACCTCCAAGAAGCAACATAAAGAGTTCCGGGAACGACTCTCCGTGAAGCTGAGGCGGCAGGGAGGTGAGAATTCCTGGGTTCCGGTGGCCAGAGAGACGCCAGGAGCCCCACTGAGGACATCGCGGCTTAAGAGTACTTCAACCCCGGGCAAGGATGACGGTGAAGAACCATCGACATCTCAAAGACAGCATCCCCCAGTCATGACACCAGCGCAGATGAAGCCAGAAGAGGTAACCTCAAAGGTGAAGGCCTCCCCTGCACGACTTAGCCTGCAGCCAGTGAATGATTATGTTGGTATGCAGACTGAGGGGAATACAGGGGTTGCCACCTTCACTTACAGGGTGCCATCTCCCACTAATGTGCCAGAAGTGGTCAACACATCGAGTCGTGGACCAGCAGTTACCCCACGACGTGAGGTGCAAAGGGAGCCGATGATCTCGTCCAGCTACGCTGAACGACAGCCGGAGTATAGTGACATCAGTGAGGACAGTGGCAGTGGGGGAGAGAGAGAGAGTGAGGAAGAGGTGGATGCCATGACTTCTGCACGACAGGAGGATATTACCGGAGCGGTGGAGCTGAGGGTAGGACAGAGGAAAGGGGCAAAGAAGAAACCCCCCGTGTACTCTGTCTATCGAGCCTCAGAGAAGATGGCCCGGGATATCTCCTTCGGGTGTGTGGAAACCAGGGATGGACGGAAGGCATATATGCCAGAGGTCGGCCAGCAGGATTACGGAATACCGATAGAATGGGCAGACCGACTTGAGGAAGAGGTCGTCTTGCCAGTGAAAGCACCAATGAGAGAATGGGCTAACTTCCTAATGGCTCCTACGTATCCTATCCTGAGAAGCCATGAGCCGCTAACAACAAATTTCAAGAATGCCTTCCTAGCCATCACACATGATGTCATGCTCCGTCGCCTGAAGAAATCAGCCCTCAAATATGCAAAGGACACAGAGATTCGGCACCAACGGGAACTATCCTCTAGTGATGAGGAAGAGCCACGAATACCCCTCCACCCAAGAGTTGAACTGCAGACACGCCAGACCAGCAGAGATGTAGCGGTGGATGCTAACAGGGTTGGAGCAGCAGCAGTGATGGGAGGAGGTTCGAGTTTTGAAGAATTCAAAAAAATAAAGGCGTTGGTGCAGGAAAGATCTCCAACACAGAGTTTACAGGAGTACCTGAAGCAACACTGGCAAATGGTGATGACCTGCACCCAAGATAACCAGGCACGACTAATGTGGCTAGCCCGTGCCACTGGGCAGGCATTGGGCCCAGAAGAGTCAGCTGAAGAGCATTACAAAAGACTAGTCTTGGAAGACTTCGATGATGAAGACACCAAGATAGAAAAGGCACGGGGACAATTAGACCAAGGGCAGACCCTGTCACAATTATGGCATGTGCTGAGTAATGAGATCCCCGTAGGTCGGAATGTGCAGGCGCTCAGGAAGCTGATGAAGGGCCGTAAGGGTGAGATGGATTTCGTTGCCCTGCACCCTGCAAACAGCACACAGGAGCAGATAAGGGAGGTGGTGAGAAAGTGGGACCTCAAGAGGAAGTTTGAGGAACAAAGGCGGGCCGAAGAGAGTCAACGAACTCAACAGAAGGCAGCCACCCCGAAACCCCCACCAAACCCACAGGGCCAACAAAGGAAGACAGATCAGCGACCTGCTTTCCAGGGTCCACCAAAGAATGCTACGAGCAGCCGGCCATCGGACCAGAGACCACCGAAAGGGGATTCTACAAATAAGAGGCCTGGATATCTGCCTTTCGAGGAGTTTAAGAAATTAACGCCTGAACAGAAGGACGCCCTCAGAATAGCCCGTCAGCAGACAGCTGCTGGGGGGAAGAAGGAGTAATGGACACGACAGCTCAAGTCACCCTAGAGCATGCTTACCGGGTCAAGGATAAGATCTACACCCAGGTCGATGGAGCTCCGTATTTGGTGGACTCAGGGGCTGAGGTGTCAATGACACGGAGGGCTCTGAGTCCTAAAGGAAGGTTGACGGTGCAGTTAGCGGACGCCTCCATCGCCGAAGTCCCCTATGGCATCTGGAGGGGGATTATATGGATCCTGGGGACCTATGACTTGGTAACCATCACGGATTTAGAAGGATTACATCAGAAACCACGAAACCGCAGGAAGGTGGAGGAACGTCTGAAGATTTTGCAGGCGCGCCTGGTTAAGATACCTACGGTCGAGGACCAGGCTGAAGGGGCCTGGTACAAACCGGTTAATGTTCCAGAGGTGACAGAGCAGAAATTACAGGAGAGTGATCTCTCTCCAGAAGGAAAACAGCGGCTGAGGGAGATCATCTCCAAAGCAAAAGTAGCGAGATTCAAAAATGACTGTGGCGATTTAGGAACCAAATACATCCATACCATAGAAGGGGGAGTACATCCACCAGTTCGACAGTACCCCCTGAACCCAGGAGCTGTGAAAGAAATGGACCTCATAGTCAGAGTACTACTGACTTTGGGGGTGATTCGTCAGGAGTTGAATCCGATCACTAACAGCCCGATACAGGCAGTGAAGAAGCCAGAATCCTCAGGAGGAGGCTGGCGACCGGTGATCAACTTCAAAGCTCTGAATAGAAGGACTGTAGCAAACAGAGCCAGCCTGATTAACCCGCAAGGGACTTTAAAGACCCTAAAGCTAAAACCCTATAAATCCTGTATAGATTTGGCAAATGGATTTTTCTCCCTACGACTGGCACGAGGATCCCAAGGGAAAACAGCCTTCACCCATAAGGGAAGATCCTACGTTTGGGAGAGGCTTCCGCAGGGTTACAAAAATTCTCCCAACGTGTTCCAAGCAGCAGTTATGAATGTACTTGACGGATTAGGAGCCACTATTTATATAGATGATGTGTTCATTGCAGATGACACGGAGGAGCAGCACTTGGATAGACTGCAAAAGATCGTGGAACGACTAACCGCTGCAGGACTCAAGCTGAACTTGAAAAAGTGTCAGTTTGGGCGAAAGCGAGTGGATTATCTGGGATTCCAGGTGTCTGACGATTTGGGATTATCTGAAGTGTACAGGAAAAAGATTGAACAGATAGAGCCTCCAGCGTCACTGAATGAACTGCAGAAAGTATTAGGACTATGTAACTATGTAAGAGACTATGTTCCAGGTTATCAGAGGTATGCTAAACCCCTGTATGCCAAACTAAGGAAGCCGGATGAGACTACGGCATGGATTTGGACAGCGGCTGACCAAAGTCACTTGGAAGAGCTGAGACAAGCAATCCAAGGGGCGCTGAGGCTTGAACCCCGGAGTCCAACAGCAAGGTTGGTTGCAGAAATAAGTTGCGATGAGGACAGTGCTACGGTGAAGGTGAGCAATGAGGGCGGTGGATTAGTCACCCTATGGAGTTAAACTTTGACTTCGGTGGAGGTGAAATTCCCCCCTGAAGAGAAGGAGCTTGCAGTGCTTGCAAGGTACTGGGGCTCCCTGAAGGACTTGGCGCAAGGTCAGGGAATCCGAGTCATCACCGAAAGCCAAGTACACCATTTCCTCAGAAAAGCCACTATCGAGAGCACCAAAGCAACTAACGCCAGATGGGGTCGGTGGGAGGACATCCTACTAGATCCAGATCTTGAAATTGGACCGCTACAACCGAGAGTTCCCAAGGCTGCAACAGCTGAAAAACCGATGCAAGAAGAGTATGATTGGACTCTTTTCACAGACGGCTCGAGAAAAGGACCTGACGACACCGCGTACTGGGGATTTATTCTCAAGCTGAAAGGTAAAGAACAGACCCGCCAGCGAGGGAAAGCACCCGGCAGCGCGCAGGCTGGGGAAGTGACAGCAGTGTTGGAGGGCCTGTTGGAGCTGGAAAAGAGGAAGATTAAACGAGCAAAAATAATAACAGACAGTTATTATTGCGCTCAAGCACTAAGAGAAGATCTGACCATTTGGGAAGAAAATGGATATGAAACAGCGAAAGGAAAGAAAGTAGCCCATGAAGATTTGTGGAAAAAGATTGCCGAGTTGCGGATGAACCTGGATTTGGAAATTGTACATCAAAAAGCCCATGTGAAGGAAGGAGCTCACTGGCGAGGAAACGAAGAAGTGGATCGTTTCGTCCAGATGAGAAAAATTGTCGTTGTCGGGATCGAGAAATGGGACAACACGCCTCAGGGTAAGATTGTCCCGAAAGACTGCGTGAAGGGGGTAACGGAAGCAGTGCATGAGGCACTAGGCCATGCCGGAGCTGACCCAACGCGCAGGGAACTGAGGAAACAGCAGTTATGGATTCCAGTACGAGAAATCCAGCGTGTTCTCAAAGACTGTGTTGAGTGTGGTCGGTACAACGCAGGTCGGCGGGGACAGCGCATGGGAGGACTCACCATCAAGAGCACCATTCCCTGGGGGTCGATCTGTATGGATGTAGCAGGACCCTTAGGGATAACAGGTATGAAAGGAGAAAAATATCTGTTAGTGTTGGTGGACTCTATGTCGGGGTATGTTGCTGTGAAACCTGTGCGCCAAGCAAATGGATCTAGTGTGGTCAGCATGCTGGATCAGGCATGCTGCTATATGGGAATACCAAACGAGCTAAGAACAGACAATGGAACGCACTTTCGGAACACTAAGGTGGACAAATGGTGTCAAGAGAATGGGGTGATAAGAGTGTATTCACCACCATACACGCCACAGGCCAACGGAGTGGTCGAGCGAACTATTGGACTGGTAAAGAGCTGGATTGGTAAAAATGCTAATGGTAAAGAATGGAGTACAAAGGTCCTGGAGCTAGTCAAAACCCTAAATGACAGGCATCGACAAGGGAGGCCCTCGCCAGCAGAGGAGCTGAATCGACGCCCCTTCACGTCACAAGAGGCGGGGAGGAGCTCAGATGACAAGAGGCCCTCCCCCGATGGCAGGATGTCACTGCAGGTTGGACAGCGAGTATGGATTAAAGCACGGGCTCACCCAGCTGGAGCAGCTGTGAAAGCAAAGTACGACAAGACTGACATAGTGACTGAGATCTTGGACCGAAATACGGTTCGGTTGAAGAAGTCGGGGATCCAAGGAGTAGAGCAGCTGAAACCAGTTCCTGACTAGGTGACCTAGGAACCAAAACCATGGCCAGTAGCACACCTTGCCTACCACCCTATGTCAGACTGGCCACTGTTAAGGGGGTGGTTATCATGCGACGCAGTACCGATGGGCTCTGGGCAGGCAGAGCCCTTGAGAAAATGGAGTTTGCTAAAGAAGGAATTCTTTCAAGAGACAGAGAGTTCCTGCAATGGAAGGAGATTAAAAACAACTGTGTGGTGTGTTGGAAGCCCACCACCCTGGGAGTCCAGTGGGAAGGCCCAGGAAGAAACAAGCCCCTCCGGGCTGAAGCAAATCGGAGGGAATACAAGGGGATGTACCCCAAACCAGTGAAAGTGCTGGATGGTCATGTGTGTGGACTATGCCGGCTAAACGGATTACCCCGGCTGAAGTTTTACACTCAGTGGGATTTAAGAGGAGGAAAAGTGGACTGCAGAGAATGTGCCTGCCAGTGGGATGGTGAACGTATCCACCCATGTAGCAGCTGCAAGCTGCAGCAAGAGAGTGGACGTCTGCTGCAGGTTGCCACCGCAGAGGGATGGCAGGTGAGGAAATTCCTGGACCCTCTGCAATGCTTCATGACAGCGACGTTGGAAGGAAGAGAACGAGGGGAAAGTGGGAGTGACCCACTCAGTTCCCCTGATCCCGGCTCGCCGGAGACTGAAGGCCCTTCTGCACCACCCCTGCCACCGGGACCCTCGTCAGCGAAAGGGCGAGGGAAAGGACCAGCGAGACATCCTGAGGAGGAGCAACTGTGGAAGGAGGCGATTAGAAGAGGATGGACTTACAGTCCAGCTTGAAAGAAGATTCATGAGCCACCACCATCAATGGAGCAGGTGAATATGGTGTTTCGAGTGCAATGGGATCCCGAGGACCCAGGATACTCCCCTATCTCGAATGACCTGAGAGAGGATCAACGGGAGATGGCGGAGAGCCAGGGCTGGAAGGGACCATGGGAGCTGACCACTTGGGGTCGACTGATAGAGGAGGTTTACTCTGATCCGTCCATACCGGTCCAGGATTTGGAACCACTTCCAAGAGAGGCCGGGGCGAGAAGCACCAACCTGTTCTACAGCACCACAAGCCTGGACGCATGGGGCCACCAGGCGGCGCGAGCCAAAGAAAAGAGTAAAGAGTATGTGGTGACGCCAGAGGTGTGGCGTAGAGAAGGGGTGGTCCAACTGCCTGGGACGTGGGCAGGGCGTGCGGCCACGCCCACCTACCCTGAGCAGCTCACCAGAGTACGAGTGGCGGTTCAGACTGTGATCATTCCCTTCAGAGGAATCTACTCAGTCGGAGCTACAGTGACGTGCCTTGGAGAACCACCAAAGCCTGAAGAGGCAGAAAAAGAGGGGAAAGGGAAGTGGAACCCTTTCCAACGCTTCAAAGTGAAGAAATGGAGCCGCAAGTCCCAGCAGTAGCCAAACCTGGGACAAAGGGACGGGCCAGGAGGCGGAAAGAAGAATGGCAGAGGAAGCTAGCCCGTGTACCCTATATTAAACTGCCAAATCAGAAGGTATGGTTAAAATACCCGAAGAAAGACTATTTCTATAATTGGATGTATTGTGGATCTGCAGCTTATTGCTGCAGCAATGTGGAATTTACCAGATTAGCCGACTTGTCTAAGCCTGATGAAGGGAAGATAGGGAAAAGAGTGTTCCGAGGCTATGAATTGCAGTGCTTTTCCATGAGCTATGAACTCACTAAGGGCAAATGGAAGAACCAGTCAGTGCCGGAGTGTCCAAAACGGATGCCCTGGATCCTTAACACAGTGTACTTACAGGTCAATCAGGAGCTGATTAAGTTAAAGTGGGGAGTCAATCACTGCCAACCTTGGTTAGGGCCATATGTGGAAATATGGCTCGGGAACATGCTGATATGGACTAATAGCCCTAGCACCTCTAAGAATTTAGAGCAGAGGGTTAATGATCCAGAAAGGATCATTATGGAAAACCAGCATTTACCTCTGAAGGTGCAGGAGAAAGACTATCCCAATGATCGGCAGTCTATAAGCAGCCTCCCAAAGGTAAATAGGGACATAATCATCAGCCCTACAACAAGGCCTGAGATCTGGGGCAAGGTGGTGGAACTTGTGGACCGCTGTGGGGAACCCCTATGTGCTGAACTCGCAATAGTACGGCCAGAGAATCCGCGGCAGCCTACGGGAAGAGTCATCATCACCCGCTATCGTTGGATGTGGAAGGGCCTCGACCCATACATTAAAGAAAATTACAAGGTGCACAACTGTGATGGGGACCACCCTTGGCCGTTGATGAGACCGCTCATGATAGCTCGACTGTGGAGGAACCCATCAGGACATCTGCACTCCCCACGACCCCGGGTAACAGTGGTTCCTCTGTCACCTGGAGACAAGGGGAGGAGCTACTGGCTGTGATTAACACTGAGCCCTGAAAGGCCTAAATCCATTCACCACCTGAGGCCTTGAGAGGTGAGCAGCATGGCTGAAAGAATTCTATTCTGTCCCGCAAAAGGGATTATTTTTAAAACTGTAGCCGGCTTTCTGGGACTTTCTGCTATTTTGATATTTTTGTATTGTCATGGAAGTGGACTCTGGGAGAATGATCATGTGAGGATCAGCCACACTTCAACTGAGAGATATATTAAGACCTGTTGGAAGGTCAAAAAGGAAATAGTCACAATAAGGAATTTCTCCTTATTTTGTGATGAAAACGGAGAAGAGAACTGCACGGAAGCAGTGTCGGCTTTTAATGTTTCAACGTTACTGCAATTCTTTGACTCCCAGAGAGGAGAAGGAGGGGGAGTAATCGAAGCAATTGACTTTCAAGGTGAGACACTGCTTTTGCATGGCATCATCTCTCAACAAAATGAGACTCGTATGGTGCAAGCTAATTGGATCCAAGTGGATGGACAAAGCCCGTACTGGTACTACACGCAGGCATGTATCAGAGGAAGAAAGATAACCTACTGGGCTGAAGAGGTGACTCTGCCAGCTCATGAACTTCCGCAGCAATGTCACGCAACTATCCTTAAACCGGAGGGGTTTTGGGGAAATCTGAATCTAACATGTGATATGCAGACCCAACTCGAAGGGAATGAGAATAACGGCACCAGAGAGTTTCCCACAACCCGCGGGAATAGCTCCACAACAGCCAGCAACTCTACACCGAAGCCAGGAACGAGGTAAAGGCTACAACCGGTCCAGAAGAGGCCTCCCCAGGTCTCAGAAGCTGATCAGCAGAGAATGAGTAGGTGTATGGAGGGGAAAGTCTTCAAGCTTGATCCTTGTCACTGGAGTTTGGGGCCTATAGTGTGCAAAAAACAGCACTATCTGGTTCTGAGCCAGGTCGAAGAAAAGACTTGGGGAATCTGGAGTAATGACTGGTTCGGGAGGAGGACGAGAAGGAAGGGAGATCCACCCGATTCTGGGGGGATCTGGATTGACGACTGGCTGAATCAGAGTCTACCGTGGGTATGGAAGAAGGGAGTCACCCATTTGAGGGCAACTACCGACACCGTGACGCAACCCAACCAACTGGGAGGCCCAGAGAAATCAGAAAAGTATGTCCAAAAGATCCCTACCCCTGATGAGTTATGGTCTGCACCATCAGGAGACTTCGACAAAATCGACAGGTGTGTTCTGAAGAGAATGGCGGAAGATCTTGATGGGAAGGACTACTCAAAAGGTGAAGGAACAGTGTCGCAGTACTGGGCGTCGCCGAGATGTGACATTACTCAGGTAGGAGCATGGGATGAGGGATATTGGAAGTATAATTGTTCCCGGATGAAAGGCCATAACACCATGAAGGGGGTGCTGGAGCAGTGGCCGCTGTGGTGGGACTCGGACGTGGTGGGGGCTGCAGAAAGAGGAAACCGAAGCCTGGGTTTTACCATGCCTGTCACAAGCGAAGAATTATTGGATTAAGTATCAGTACGTGGCTACAGTCTACTCCACTGGGGAAGGACTCTATGAATGGTATAGATGGACTGGCATCAGACCGAGTGTGACCTTAACCCCGAGACCGTGGAAAATGAGATGTAATCAGGCCAACGACACCTGCACCATAGAGCTGGCACGTAGACCCTGCAGTGAGTTAGAAGGCTGGAGTAACGACTGTACTGAATGGTATGACGGAGCTTACGAGGCCTATCAGCAGGGCGCCACCTGGGTAAGAAACGATGTCCATATATTGGGAAATCTGACTAGAAGAAAGCAGAAACAACCAGAGTGGCAATGGGCGCCAGGACCAGGAAGGTACGGTTGTGTAAAAGCCCTACTAGGTCCGATGGTAAAACAGCGCCATCTGACTGGGAAAGTAGTACCTGCAGTAAGTAAAGCAGAACTCACCAGGCTGGAGGAATATGCATTCCGCAAAAGCCTGTGTGATGGAAAAGAAGTAGAGGGGTTCGAATGGATCGGACCTAACAAAATGTATAACAATGGAACTTGTGAAATGCCACAGGAACATTGGTTGCAGTGCAATGGGCACGACTGTACAGTGGCGGAACTGTACGGAAGAACCGTGCTCGAGGGTATTGAGGAAGTACCCAAGGAGATAATCGAGAAGATTGAGGATGGAGCAGTAGCTCTGGGGTCAGAGCTTTGGGCGATTATAAGATCACTTCTGCCCTACGCCTTGATTGGAATAGGAGTCGTCCTGTTGGTGCCACTCCTAGGAGGTCTGATCAAGTCAGGAGTCAGAGGACTCTGCAGAAGGGGGCGGAAGAAAAGAGCTACGCCCAGAAACCGGGAGGAGTTGGAGCTCCTCCTACGCGAGGAAGGATCACCTCGCGAGTAAAGGGTTCTAATTGCCAACTTGAACCCATAACGGGACTTGCCTGCGTGACAAGGGAGACCACAATCAGCATTGAAGCCTTCGACATGACCACAGAAACAGGAAACTGGACTGGGTCAACCACAGCACCACCCTGGCAGATTAAAGACTTCAAGGGAGAAGTCACGGAGTTCGTCACCTTAGAAGTAATATGGTTTGTCTTCTGCTGTACAGGACTCTGGGCTGGAAGTCAAGCATTCAGGGTCCTTTGCCTGGTTGAAGGGATGGTACGAGTACGGCTAGTAAACGTATGGAGAGGTGAGCCTGTTTACACCACATCCTGGTTCGTCGCCTTCCTTCTTGGGAGGCTCAAGATCGACACCACCAAAAGAGGAATTATGAGAATGATCATACTAGTCATCTGGCTGGTACTGGACTTGGCCTCAATGTGGTACCCAGTAGCATATTGGGCTAGGCTGGTACTAGAGGGACTGGTGGTTGTGGGCTTACTGAGCTACATGTACTCCCAAGTCAGCAAGTTGAAAGGCAGCCATGCTTCAAGGTGGGCACTCAAGTTACTTCGACTGTGCCTGTGGGGATTCGGCTGGGGAATTCTGAGTATCATGAGTATACTGGAAGTCACCACCAACCTACCCCTGATCGTTTGGTTCATCCTGTATGGGGATCTGTTCCCTCAACCAGTTCGGAAAGAGCCGGATAGCGGTTCGCCCAGGGAAGGAAGAGCCAGGACAGCCGACACCCGACGCTGGACGAGGGGCGTGGAACATATGTATGAAGAAGTCCCACTCTGAAAAAGATACTGGAAGGCGTTAACCTCGTCACAAAGGCAGCCCAATGCTTTTTGCTAGCTACAGCTCTGTTAAAAATAATCACCCAATCAAGATTTATGTTACCATGTATGGATAAGAAAGTAAGCAGGAGACGAAGGAACCTGCCCAAAGGGGGCGGGGTTAAAAGATATAACTTCCAAAGAGGAAGTGGTCAGTTCGAGATCGGGGAGAGCCGAGGCAACACCACAGCGGAAAGATGAGCACCATGAGTACCATGTCTGCAGCAACTACTGCCACTACCATGTTCATAGGAGTAAGTACAGTTCCAACTTATCTCCAGAATTGCACTGAGTCCCAAGAGCCAGAAATCAAGTTTAAAAGTATTGATTTCTGGATTTTCGAGTGTATATGGTTGGCATTCTGCTGCAGTGGAGATTGGTCTACCAAGCAACCCTTGAGGATTATAGCCTTATTTATCGGCTATAATCAAGGCGTTGATGGAAACAATCATGATGCAAAGAATGAAGATCACCCTGTCCTGGTTCGTCATCTACTTACTGGGACGCACCGACATTGACACCAACAGAAGAGGAGTGATTAGAACAGTGGCGTTGCTGATTTGGTTGCTGCTCGACATCGCAGTGGACGTCATCGGAGACAGATGGAACATTGGCTACCTGTTTGAAGGAGTGTCATTGGCTGTCTTCCTGGCATATCTACTGACCTGGACGTTGGTCAGATATGGGAGGCCAGGATGGTGTCAGCTTGACCGGGTCATCACTGGAACCATATGGGCCCTGGGCTGGATAGTCCTGACATCCGCCTGCTGTGCTGGGGCTGAGGGATCGGTCTCCATGGCTGGATGGTTCATGCTGTATCCCATCTTCTATCCCCGAGTCCAAGCCCGAATGGCAGGAAGAACCCCACCTCCAGAAAGAAGGCTGGCTTGATCTGATCAGCAGTAGGGTTCAAGGAGGAGGAACCCTAGCCTGATCCAAAAAAGAAGCTTGACCAACGCTCCGCTTGCACGAAAATGAGAAGAAGAAATGGAAAATAATTAATCATTAATTATTGATTTTGTTGTTTGATTATAGGAGGACGCAGGATGCAGCAGGTGCGGGGCCACGCTGAGAGAGGCCGGTTGTTTGTGGAACCTAGGAGTAAGAATGCAGTGTTCCAGGTGCTACATGGAGGATCCTCACCCGCATGCAGTCCATGGCGTCCTCCAAGGAACTATGACCACACAAGTGCCAGTAGAAACGGCCATGGAGCTTGAAGAGCAAGCTAGAATCATCTGGAGTTCGTTCTGGAACAGAGGAACAATGTGGATACCACGCGTCGTCGTGGGGGGATTCTACACACCAACCTACACCCGCATTTGGGAGTTCCACGACAGATCTCGCCTTCGCACAACCCATTCTTTGGATGGGCGAATCCTGATAGCAGGTGCTCGACAGCTACCTGCACCATACCAGGCAGGACCCCGTACACCCCTATCAGCAGCACCGGAGTCATCGGCAGAATCCCTAATGGAGCATCGGGACGTGGAGACGCAGACGGACTTCGATGACGCCGGCGTGGAGAACGAAGACGGGGGTAACGAGGCACACCTGGAAGAGATGGCCGAGGCTGTGGAACAACAGTTACAAGAGCCCTCTCCTGCATCGGAGCCCTTGGGCGTTCCAGTGGAAGAAGCACCCACATTGGCAGCAATGTTGGAGCAGCTCGATGTGACAGAATGGCCGAGAGAACCTGCGCTAGCACAGCATTCGGAGAATCAGCTCGAAGGCATTGAAACACCCAGTGAGCACTACGTTCCAGCCCTTTTGGAAACAATCTCTGATGATTCTTGGGACGGTGATCTGTAAAGTCATCGAAAGGTAACCTGCAATCTCAAGAAGGGGGTGTCAAGTGAAGTGGATTGAGGTTGAGATCTTGGTTATTCGATGGCCTGTGCCTGATACTATGTGGGCATTTATGATTGCAATTTATTAGGTTGTTAAAAGTTGATTTATGGAATGTAACAAATAATCTGTATGATTTCTACTTAAGGTTGATAAGTACGTGTGTAACACAGAAATGATTCAGAGTGTGATACAAAGTTGCGAAATCTTGGAAAATCACTGAGCAAGGGAAATGAGGAACTGAAACCTGTTGCCTAGGAATAAGACGGAACAGAGGAGAAAAACAAGTTAAAAATAATCTTAACTGGAAAGTACCAAACAAGCCATGTATTACGAGAAATGAGGTATTGACTAAAGCCTAATACCATAATTGGTAATAAGAGCAGTGGGGTGATAATTTGTCATGATGTTGTTGTTAAAACTAGGATGTGTCTTAGACAGCTTATATAAGGAGGTGCACGAAAACATCGTACGAGATTCTGCGGAGCCCTTCTCAGCACCTAGACAGGTCTGCTCTTTGGACTAAGCCAACCCAGATGTGGACATTTAATTGACTTCAAACTGTCTTTGTGAGAATTCTCCCTGCATTGTCAGATGAAGATTGGAAGTGCCTGAGCTGTTGGATTTCTAAAATGAAGCCTGAAGAACAGTAAGGATTACAAAAGAAGGACAGTCAATTAGAAGTGGATAACTTCACTCTTTTGGACTTCTCCTTTTTCCCCAACTTCACTGCAGCAGCAACGGACTGGACTTTGGGTGTGGTCGCTTCTGGCCAGGCACCAACTTGAAGTCTTTTCTTCCAAAAAGGATTTTAAATGATTTGGACAATTTCAAGCCCCTTCTTCATCAACCCAGCTCATAAGTATTTACTCAGTTTAAGAAGTGATTGATTTATTATGATTTTGAGATCTGGTAATTAGGAGTGATTACTGCATGTAGAGCATTGATTAAGGATTGATTCAAAGCTAAATGCAAACTGCTTGAGCTAAAAACCTGCAAATAAAATTTGACTCTAAAAGGTCAGTGAAATTTGTTGAGAATTTATTTCCCTTTCTAACGGTACACTTAATGTCCATGAACAGTAAAAGTTAAGCTATATCATCAGGTTCTATTTGGACACACTAGTCTTTAGTAATCCACTTCAACTTTACTTATGTCCCTTGGGCTCACTCCGAGCCGATAAAAGATTCTGGTCGGTTACAAGTGCACTGATCAAGGGGCTGGCTGCTATAACTATCTGGACTTTGTTTTGGGTCGTCTGTGTGAGCCTTCCTGAACGATAGCATCAGAACAGAGAGGTAGAGGGGCAGATGATAGGATTATTAGCAGTTAGAGCCAGACGAGCAGCCCCGCCACAGCTTAAGTAGTATCACTGGGCTCGGAAGTGGGTAATGCCCTGCCGAACCAAATGATCAGGACCCTATGAAACGGAGAAGCTGTCACAGAGGTAAATACCTGTGGGATCAAACACATCTCATATTGTGTTCATTGTGAACACCTTACGAGGTTCCAAAAAACACCTCAGCAAAGCAGTAGCACATTTAAAGTCTGGAGAGCACTAGGGTGGGTATGGGAGGGGTTGCCAGTGGAGACGAGGAGGACACTGTGATGGCCACACAGCTTCCAGACCAGCAGTTCATGATAATGTTCATGATAAGATGGTATAGTCAGCCTTGGTTGCCAGGATACCAGTTCATACAGGTCACTACATGGGGTGGGGGTGAAGAGCATCTGTTTACATAAAATCTCCAAGAGGCAATTTAGATAGACAGCCATCCAAGGCTGTCTGGGAGCCAAATTCCAAATACTGCAATTGTTTTGGTTCAGGCTGTCATAACTATTTGCTGACAGACCTTACAATTTTCTGGTCACATCTCAGAAGTCCAATAATCTGAATTTGGTTCTACTCCACCATGCAGAACAGAGACTCCAACACTCCTCCAGATGTAATCCATTTCGATTCAGTTCTACTGAGTCTGATTGAGTTCGTACTGTTTCTGCATAGGCAGCCTTACTAGGGCCTAAACAGCTGCCCGGAAACCAGGTATCCCCAGGTCCAATTCGGGGAAAAAAATCCTGGTATCAATATATATGTCACGTCCACACAGTGCAGCCAGGAACGTTATCTTCCGTCCCCACAGGAATCCATAACATAGCCAGCCGGGTGTGTAGTTGGACGAGAGTAAAGAGGGTTTCCCTTCTTCCAATCTCCTCGTGATGAGATTTTTGGCCATTAATAGTGTTGCAAGACCAGCTGACCAGATCCATAATTTAATTTCCAGTTCGGGGATGTGTGAAGAGATGCTCTAAGCAGTGAAGCAGCAAAAAGCAGGGGTAGATAGGGAAGGTTGGGGAGAAGAGGAAAATGCGTCTGTCTCCACCGAGAGCAGGAAAAAAAAAAAAAAAAAAAAAATATATATATATATATATATATATATATTGTAACGTTGTAAACATACTTCCACAGTCGGCGATATTCACAACAAAGGTCGTCTTTATTAGCAGAAAAACGGCTGCTGTAGGCCACAGCCACGCCAACCACAACAACAAGGAACAGCAACACACACACACAGGCAAGCTCTCGGTCTTTTCTCTCTCTCCATGCTGCCTTCACGAACCTCCCGAACAGTCCGAAATCCCACAACATCAACACGCTCTCTAACTAAGAGAATCGCTACAATATATATATATATATATATATATATATATATATATATATATATATATATATATATATATATATATATATAAAAAATGAATATATGGTGCTTGTCCTGGCCTCGCTAAGCACTGTGACTTTTAGCAGTAACTCAGCTATACAGGTAGCTAAACACTTTCCCATCCATCCACCAAGAAGCACTCCATTTGAATGCCAACCTCGACAGCTGTTACTGTTTTTGTTTGAGAAGCTTTGAGTGATGTGAATGAGTCTGGCAACCGCTTTCAGGAGAGATTTCCAATTGGAAAAATGTTCGAAGCGACTTGAAAATGGTTTGTGAGCTGATGACTCTGTTACCACATTGGCGACGTTCACCCTGACCTCTGTGTCATCATCTGGATTGATAAGCAAGTATTGTTCGTCTGAACCAATCTTTGTCGAGTCCGTGTCTCAAGAATCAAGAATCAAGAATCAAGAATGCCTTTATTAGTCCCACATGTGTCTGTGAGGAATCTTGGTCCAGTTAACCAGAGGGTGTTGACAAGCTCTTCTGCTGCAACTGATCTCGAGCCACAATCTGCTGGATTGAGTTCGGTGGGCACAAATCTCCACTGATTAGGCTGAGACACTTGTCTGATGCGCTGCACTCTGTTACTGACAAAAACGTAAAATCTTCTTCTCTCATTGTGAATGTAGCCTAAAACTACCTTGCTATCTGAGAAGTACCTGACAGCATCCAGTTTTACATCTACCTCATGCATAATAGTTTCCGCAACTTCTACTGCTAGGACAGCTGCACAGAGCTCTAATCTTGGGACTGTTAGCTCAGGCTGGGGGGCGAGTTTTGATTTGCCAAAGATGAACCCCACTTCATGATGACCATCATCATGGGTGACTCTCAAGTATGCGATAGCTGAGATAGCCTGTACTGATGCGTCAGAAAAAACACAAAGCTCAATTGTCTTGGCTTGACTCACTGGAAATGTGACGTATGTTCTTGGAATATGAAGGTTTTTCAAAACTCAGAGGGACTCTTGCCAGCGTCTCCACTCTTCATATTTACTTTGAGGCAGAGGAGCATCCCACTCAATATTGTCTGTAGTAATGTCTCTGAGAATCATTCTTCCTCTTATTGTGATAGGTGCTAGAAAGCCCAACGGGTCGAACAAGCTATTTACCGTAGACAGCACACCGCGTCTGGTGAATGGTTTCTGATTCTCTGGGACCTTGAACGTAAAAGTGTCTGTCATGAGGTTCCAGATAACCCCCAGGCTGCGCTGTATGGGGAGATCATCTGTGAACAGGTCTAGATCTTTTATATCCTTGGCTCTGTCTTCAGCTGGGAAGTGGTTGATGACATCGACACTGTTTGACGCTACCTTGTGAAGTTGCAGGTTGGAAACGGATAGCAGTTCTTGAAGCTGCTCTACTGTCTTTGTGGCCTCAGCTTCTGATGTGAAAGACAGCAGTGCATCATCCATGTAAAAATGTCTCTCCACTAACTCTGTTGTTTTGCTGCCATAGACTTGCTCCATTTCCTTTGCTGCCCTCCGTAGGCCATAAATTGCGATTGCAGGTGATGGACTGTTCCCAAATATGTGAACTCTCATGCGGTATTCGACCACTTCGTTTCCTGGCTGATTGTCGCGGTACCACAAAAACCTGAGCATGTCTCTGCACTCTTCTTGAACCACAAAGCAGTGGAACATCTGCTCTATATCTGCTAAAACTCCGATTGGGCCCACTCTGAATCTCATCAGAACTCCAAGTAGACTGTTATTTAGGTCTGGACCCTGCAGCAAAACGTCATTCAGTGAGACGCCGTCAAACTGTGCAGATGAATCAAACACAACACGTATTTGGCTGGGCTTTTGCGGATGATAAACTCCAAAAGTGGGTAAGTACCACCTTTTCTTTTCTTCTTCGAGTGGTGGAGCAAGCTCGGCGTGATGATTATTAAACAGCCTTTGCATAAACTCGAAAAAGTGCCTTTTCATTTCAGGTTTCTTCTGAAGATTACGTTCTAGAGAGGCAAAACGTTTCTCTGCATATTCTCTGTTATTAGGCAGCTTGCGACGAGGATGTCGGAATGGGAGAGGGGCGACCCAGCTATTTGAATCATCTTGGAGAAAGCCTTTTTTCATTATTTCCAAGAAGCGTTTGTCTTCAATAGAGGGAGCTAACTGGTGATCATGAATTGTTCTGGAAAACACTGAAAGTGTGTCTGATGTTCCTGTGTACAAGTCTCTTACTTTTATTTTGTTCTCACACCCTAAAAATGTAGAAGGTCTGCCACTATCAGATATGTATGTCTTCATGCTACTCACTGTTGGAGGCCCATGCATTCCATTGATACAGACATCACGTACTACCACCCAGCCGAGATCCAATTTTTGTGCAAATGGTTCATTATTCAGTCCGTTTATCTGTTTCCGTACTTTGTGCACTCTCAACAGGTCTCTTCCTATCAGCAGGAAAATCTCAGCATTGGGGTCGAGAGGAGGGATCTCTGAAGCTATTTTGTTCAGGTGCTTGTGGTGATAGGCCACTTCCGGTGTCGGGATTTCTTTCCTGTTGTTAGGGAGATTGTCACATTCAATCAATGTGGGAAGCTGCAGACATGCACTGCATGAAAAGTGGGTTTTTCGACAATTATTGTATGTAATATTGACGCGCGCCTTGAGTTTTAGGGCTCTCAGCAGGAGGCTTTGGCCAGAACAGTAAACTGTAGGGAAACTGCCGTGGACTCTCTGTGTCAGTGCTCCCTCAGCTCCCCCCTCTCCTCAGGTCTAGGGCAGGCTCTCATATGTAAAGGAGGTTTCTGTGAGTCATACAAATGCAAATCAAGTACTCACCAGTGGTCACCAATACTCACCAGTGGTCTACCCCTCCCAAGTTGTAACCAACATATTTTTATTTCTACAGCGAAACTATTCAAACAAGACTAATCTCACAAGAAATCATTCTAATTTATAAATTTGAATTATCTAGTTGGAAATATATTTTTGGATGTTTTCAGCTTTTGTCCCTTTTTCCAATAAGGCTGTGAGCTTCTGTCTGTGAGCTTCTGTCTGTGAGCCTTTGTCATGGAGTTTTTTGTGAACCCTGAACTTTAGTGGACTGAGGGAGATAAACAAAGGCTATATCTTGATTTTGGTGACACCACAAGCATTATTTTCATTGAAAAGCATACTCAGTTTTCAGTCTAATTCACTGTAACAAAAAGTCTGTCACACCATCATCCTCTCCTGTGCAGTGGCTTCCCAGCTAGCATTGAACATTCAGACAACATCCCATGAACGCTGCCATAAACGTTCAGTGAATGTTCACATGCATTAATGACATTAAAGACTACCAAGGCAGATGGAATACGAAAATGTATAAACTTTTATTTTGCTATACATGGATGTACATAAGAGATATCAGAAAAACCTTCATGAGAAAAATGTAAATGTAAAAGGTAAATAAAAAAAAAAAATAAGGAAAATTTTAAACAGTCACCTTCTCAGTTGTCCTGCTTAAACAGACAGTGGATGTGTTAACAACACATCTTCCAGCTCATAGGGGTCATTTTGACTGTTGGGTTTTCTCTGTATTATTGTAGGGTCTTTACCCACAATACAAAGCGCCTTGAGGCGACTGTTTGTTGTGATTTGCTGCTATATAAATAAAATTGAATTCACTTGAAATGAAATGAATTTAATTTCCGTGTGGCAGCTTCCTCGCCTGTGATTGGACAATACAGATCACGTGCGGGATCACGCTGAGGGTCTGTAGGACCAATCAGTGCCTTCCTTCTCTTCCGTTCAAACTGAATGGCGGTTTTTGTCTACGCTGCTTTCCCGGTACGACAATGGAGGACGTCGTCTATATTTCAACACCCCAGAAGCTCCCGGTGAAAGCGGGCCTCTCTACCGGCCAGCCAAAACCAGCCCCGCTGCAGACGAGAAGACGCTGCTGGCTGCAGTGAGTGGGTTATCGACTCAGTTACTCAAGTTTGTACGAGCGTGACTGAAAGACAACATGGCGTCTATTGTGTAGAGACTCCATGCTCTAAACAAAGCCTCACCTACAGAAGGACTCGAGGAAAAGACGGCAGCACGATCCGAAAACTGCGGTAAGACTTGGTCGTTTCTAAAACAAAAATACTAAGAGTGGAGGAATAGTCACAGTAAGCTGACAGACATGTTGTGATTTGGTTTCTTATTTTTATTTCATCTTACAGGAAGCAGTTCGCGTCCTGCACAACTCTGAATCCAATAAAAGCAGGTATGATCCTCTGCAGAGGTAAGAATCAGAAACAAAGCAGCAGTATTCAATGTGTGGAGGAGAGAAGAACTTAAAATGTTTTTACTCTTATTTATTTTCACGTTTTTTTTCCACAGACTGTTCGCCTCGCAACGCGAGTGGGTTTCTAATGCGTGGACAGTGATATAATTGTGTGTAAGTATCTTTTTTTGCCTGAATATTGTTTATGTATGCACTGTGTTTACACTGTGTTTATTTACAATGTACAAAAATGTTTTTCAGCTTCTTGAAAAACCTACAGACGGTTCGCCGAACTTCCGCTACAGTCAGCCTCACGGTCCGGAAAAGGCGACAGCCATTAAAAACTCTGCCCGGTGACGTGCAAGAAAGAAGCCGGTAAGACGTATTGGATTGTTTTGTTGGTCTGCTGTATTTGTGTAGTTAGCTTGGAAATGCAGTTTTATTTTTGGAAAATATTACTTATTGTTTTTTTTAACTTTATATAAAATCTGGCTTCTTCTGAACAACCCAAAATGTCTATAAAAAGCAGTGGTGGCCGTGCATTTCACACCTAGGCCTTCAGTAGTGATCCGCCTGAATCACTCCACCCTCAATAACTATTTTATGGCAATAAAAACATCTTTTTATGCAGAAGTGCAGTAGAAAGAGCTGTTGCATCGCAGATTGAGAGCTCATGTAGCCAGAATAAAAGCATTTACCGAAGAAACAAACCCAAGGTGCACAAGTCCCTTTTACTGCCGCTACAGCTGCGACACATATAAAAATGCATTGATAACAACCTCATAAAATTATTATTAAGAGAGAAACATTTTAGTCATCGTGACCCCGAAATGAAAGTTCCTGCTTGCCCTCCCCCAAAAAAGCCTATCTAACAGTCTCTTTAAGATTTCCCTATTATTCTTCACCTTTACGTCATGGAGCTCCGCTTCCCTGCACACTTGCTCGCTCAGCTGATCCGCTCTGGTGTCCCCGAATGTTTTGCTTGTAAGTGTCCGGCAGTGCTTTGGTGTCTCGTTGCTGCCTCGGTTAGGCAAGTCAAATTTACAAACCCAGTGTGGCTCCAAACACCATGTCGATCAGTGGCAAACAACAAGCACTCCCAGCAATACAATTTGCAGTGTTCCTCGGGGCCTGTGAGCCAGTGGTACCGCTCGTAATTAGTGGACTGAAAGTGGTGGACACATCCTTTTCCCGGTTGTGACAGGCTTGCTAGCTTCGGAGTTGCCCGACCTTTCTTAATGATCTCCAGCTTTTCTTGAAAAGTCCGTCTTGGCTTTGGCAATAAATCTGCAACCAAATCCATTTCTTCTTCTCCTTCAGCCATTGTGGGTTGACAAAACAGCTATAAAATCAACACAACTATATTTTTGCTTGTGCAGCTCGCTACAGATGCAGTTTGCTAGCTCTGGCTAGTACACTGACTATCCAATCAAAGTGTATGAATATGCTGATGTTACCGTACGTCTGCTAGAGGGCCTCGGTGTTGCCAACTCATAATCTGATTGGTTGATCAAACTGTTTGATCGACACTTATTTTTTTACTACGGGGCCCGCAGAACTGATTATGAAGGCCTCCAGGCAGATTTCTTTGACCCTGGCAACAAATGATGGCTGAAATGTGATTGGTTAAATGCTTTAATATGAAAATACACGTCTGGAAACAGCGCGACCACAGGAAAAGCTGTGAAAGGAACCGTACAAACCATTTCGAATAATTTAACAAGTATTGATGGACAGGATATAATTAACATCAGTCTGTGATTCAGATATTTTTTAGGCCAGCAGAGAAGGCCTTGCAGGCCCTGACGGCCCACCACTGCACTGCATCACCTTTTTAATAAAAAGGTGATGCAGTGCAGGTGAAAATAATTAACATTGAATGTTTATAGTTTCAGCAGCTGTAACATTTTGGGACCTAAAAGATAAAAAGTGTATAATCAGTTTAAAGGTGCCTCAAGGGTTAATTCAATTCAATTCAATTCAATTCAATTTTATTTATATAGCGCCAAATCACAACAAACTGTCGCCTCAAGACCAAAATCACCAAAATCACTGAAGTACTTTTATCAGTGTTAAATTTTTTCAAAGTACTTGTTCATTTGTCTTTTTTTCACAGGATGCAGGAGTTGGTACTTTGTCACATAACCATTGTTTCTGATGCATTCAGGGTCTTATCTGCTATGTGTACATTCAAAGTCAAGAGACTCAAACTTTCAGTGTAGTTTCCTGATTTTTCACAATATTTCATATAGTTTCATAATGACTTAATGTGTGCTCTGTGTCAACAGCTGCTGGAGGCGAGGACGAGTGACCTGGCAGTGAAGGAGGTTGCCTTCTGGGACGGTGTCACCACTGACCTCATGTTGGATGAGGAGGATGGCGTCTCAGAGGGCGTGTCGGGCTGGATTAAGACCCCCAAGCTTCCCCAGCCAGGAGCTCAGTGACCTCTGAGCCAAACTGCAAGACAGACTCACCCTAAATACAACGCCGTGCACCATAAGTGTTTGTATGCTGGACCATGCTCTGAGAGAAAGCCACCACCACATGGCCCAGAAGTAGCAAAGCATTATATGTCATAATGTTTTTGTTTTCTTTATATATATAGATTATATGATGTGTGTGTGTGTATGTGCATATTGCTTTATAAATAAAACAAAAAAAAATATTCAAACTTGTGCCTCACAATTTGTTTCTCTTAATTGAATTCCTTTTAGTTGAGGTTATTAGCATGGCATGAATACAACATAACATACAAGGTATATCAGAGAAATAATAATTAAAAATAATTTTTATTACAGGGTTATTATTTATTAGGGAGGGGCTTACCCAGGCCTGTCTTTATAAAGGCCAATGGGGGGACAGATCTACCAACCAATCACATGTGAATACTGAATTGTGATGTCATTTTTATCATCCAATGACTGAGAAGCCACGTGGGTCTCGCCGCTGCTTCGGCTTGAGGCGCTGCTATTCATATGTAAAGTGGAGTCGTTAACACCTCGCACCTGCCGGCTCCCCCCGTACCTCTACCCCCCGCTGATTCTAGTGGTACGTAAACGACCATATCCGTCTCAGGCGAACGAATATGCGCTGCCCCGTATGCTGACGAAAGCTGAAGATAACTAGGTGCACCCGCGTCAGTATACGGGGACGGATAAGCCTCTTTTCATGCAGTGATGTTTCCTTGTCTAGAGACTCTATGACATAACCATGGGCTCTTCTTCCATAGGCTTGTGTTGCACCCATACACGTTGTGATGCTGTAAGGAGCCTCAGTGCCGTGTATGTCAAACTTATCAAAAAACTCACTTCTTGCCAGGGAGAGATTGCTCTGGTCATCCAGAACTGCATACATCCTCATACTCCTCTGCTGTTGACCTGAGGGATACACATTAACCAGAATAATCTTGGAACACGATTTACCACTTTGTCCTATGCCACAGACTTTAGTGCAGTTTGAGCTTATTTCCTGTTTCGTCTCTTCCTCCCCGCCGTCCTCTGCACACGGTGGGGCCTGACTTGAGGATTGAACAGTGCTTGTTCCACTGAAATGCATGGCACTAACATGTTTGTCACTTGCACATTCCAAACATTTGATTGGAGCTTGACAGTTTTTGGCCGTATGACTTGTAGAAGCACAGCAGCGATAGCAGATCATGTGTTCTTTGAAAAGTTTTTTCCGTTCATCAAGAGTCATTTTAACAAATCCTCTGCACTTACTCAATGGGTGCGGTTTGTTATGGATAGGGCATTGATTTTCTGGGTTAACAGGGATTTTCTCTGTTGATTTGACAGGAGTGCTTATTTGATCTTGTGTGACATTTGTTTTATTGACAGCAACTGGGTGTCTGACTGGTGCACATTTTTCCTTTCTCTGAGGAGCACACGCGGATGAGAGAGTCTTAAACCTTGGATCATTCCTTATTTCAGCTTCTGCGCACACAAATTCTTGGAAGAAGGAGAATGGTGGGAAAGACACGTTATGTTCTGTTTTAAATCTAGAACCTTGTGACATCCAGCGTTCCTGTAGAGGGTAGGGGAGCTTCTCTACAATTGGCTGGACACCTCTAGCCGTGTCCAAATAGGCTAAACCACACAACTTATCACTTTGCTTTGCAATCTGGAGCTCTTGTAGAAGATCTGCTAGCTCTAGAAGTTTGCGGTTATCTTTGGATTGGATTTTAGGAAAGGCTTCAAGTCTTGAGAAAAGACCATTTTCAATTGCCTCTGGTGAGCCGTATATTTTGTCCAGTCTTGCCCATATTGCTTTTAGTCCATCCATAGGCCGGTTAACATTAACTGCTCTTATTCTGGCCGCATGCTCACTTGACTCCTTGCCAAGCCATTTCACCATCAGATCGACTTCTTCACTAGGTGTCAGCCCTAGTGGTTCTATAGCACTGATGAATGAAGCTCGCCATGCTTGATAATGTTCTGCAGTGTCATCAAATTTGCCCAGACCAGATGTTATGACTTGGTTGCGTGCTAAAAACCTTGCCAGAGCAAATGTGGGATTTCCTGAGTTTACATTAGAGGTAGGGACAGCAGTTTTCACATTAGCATTGTGCATTGTGTCACCTCCATGGTTGGAGTTGAAGTTGGGGGATTGTTCGATGTGTCCTCCTGTCATGTTTAGCTGATGAATGGGAAGAGACTTGAATTCATCTGATGCTGCGTATTGTTGCGTAGTTACAGCAACGGGCATAGGTACTGTATATTGTTGCATGTTAACAGCACTGGGCATAGTGTTAGGTGGGTGTGAGTGAGTCCCCTCATCCTTGTAGTTGTACTGACTGAAGTAAGATGACTGCTCTTTTACAGTCTTCTGTCCTTTTCAGTGTTTGTATGGCTACAGGGCTGCGCTCGGATGTCTCACTGTATTTTCTTTCTTCTATGTCTGCTGCTACTGCCTCAAATACTTTTGCTTCAGCATTAGCAGCTGTAACTTCCCTTTGGAGAGTGAGTGCACGCACTGATGCTTCAAGTTTTACCTTCTCAATCTGAATATGTGTCTCTTTTTCATGAAACTCCAATTTAGCTTAAGCTGCTTCAGCCTTAGCTCTTGCTTTAGCTGCGGCCAAGCCGACTGAGGAGCACGTAGATGACAGTGAGGCTACGGAACGGACGTGGTACACTGTATTTTGATACATGTCCTTATTTGATTGCCCATCACTTGCCTTCTCTTCATTATCTTTGTTGTCCATGGCTCAGAAGTTGTCTTTTTCCTTTGTCTATTCTGCATGGGACGGCTTTTTACTGTCCCGGCCTCGCTAAGCACTGTGACTTTTAGCAGTAACTCAGCTATACAGGTAGCTAAACACTTTCCCATCCGTCCACCAAGAAGCACTCCATTTGGTTCTTTAGCAGGGTTTAATGAGAATCGTGTAAAACTGTAACACACAAAGGTACAGAAAATGAATGCCAGCTAGGCTAACACATTGGGCTAACACAAGTAAAAATATCTATCTTCCCATAAACATGACGTGTTACAAATTATGATTTATATGACAAGCAAATTAGAACAGTACTTACAGCTGATGCCGTTTCTTCTTTTTTTGCACCTAGATTAAAGAAAACACAACAAAAAAGGCTTCTTTCAGAGCACACGGATCAACCGGCCCTCTTCCTCTCTGGTAAACAAGCCACAGCAATAAAGGTAACCACAAGATGGCGTCAGCGAACTAGCAATAGACAAAACTACAACATTTGCCACTAGGTGGCCCCAGCAGATGAACCCAATACTGAACAACATTAAATTAAACAGGTTTCACTACAGTGCTCTTTTTTGTACTTTATTTCTTATTTGTCAGTTTTTGTGCATTTGTCTCCGTGAACAACTGCCTACTGTAAAGACCATTACAACCTGGCCTGGAAATGCCCACAGGACAGAAGAGGGGCTGAAAGCTGAAGGCTCTGCCTCCAATTCTACTCTTAAGTATCCTAGGAACCACAAGTAAGCCAGCAGTCTGAGAGCGAAGTGCTCAATTGGGGTGATATGGGACTATAAGATCTTTAAGACAAGATGGGGCCTAATTATTCAAGACCTTGTATGTGAAGAGAATGATTTTAAATTCAATTCTAGATTTAACAGGGAGAGAATGAAGAGAAGCCAGTATGGGAGAAATATGCGCTCTCTTTCTAGTCCCTGTCAGTACTCTAGCTGCAGCATTTTGATTCAGCTGAAGGCTTTTCAGGGAGCTTTTATGACAGCCTGATAATAATGAACTACAATAGTCTAGCCTAGAAGTAATAAATGCATGAATTAGCTTTTCAGCATAAAGGCCCTTTCACACCGGATGCGTTGCATAAAAACGACATGAAATTCCGAATCTTTCGGATGCGAACCTCTCGTGTAACCTATATACACACCGGCCGCGTTGCGTTTTTGCGACTAAATCCTCCCTATATAACGCACGGTGGAAAAAAAAAATGCAGTCGACATCAAGTGATGATGTAATGGTCCTGATGTTTCTAAACAAGAGAAGGAAGAAACAGAGTTTATGGGTTCATCCAACTCATAAGAAAGCAGCAGCAGGGAGAGTTTCATGGTTTGATCACGGAGCTGAAGCTGCATCACGGATGCTTTCACTCAAATTTCTGGATGTCAGTGGGACAGTTTGAGCTCTTGTTGGCAGAGTTGGGATCACATGTGAGGAGGCAGAGGATAATATCAGAGAGCCGACTGACCCGGAGCAGCGTGTAGCTGTGCGTCTGAGATAAAATATTATGATTTTATTGTTCCCACATCACTGTATATTCAGTACATCGGTTCGTGTTTTGAGCTATGACCTCGCATGCTGCTAAATGCAGCACTCTGATTGGTCAGTCCTGTTTGTTCGCTTGCGAAAGTCAGAAAAATCGAACTTGATCTGAAAAAATAAATGCCGCAAATTCGTCCTGTGAAATGACACGGTTGGTGTGAACGGCTGCATTAAGAAAAGGAGAGTCCGAAAAATATTTTTAACGCACGAAACATTCGCACGGAATTTACGCGTCCGGTGTGAAAGGGCCTTGAATCTGAGAAAGGATGTTTCTAATTTTAGAAATATTGCGCAAATGCAAAAAAGTGGTCCTACATATTTGTTTAATATGTGCGTTGAAGGTCAAAAGTGACTCCACAGTGTTACTGGAGGCCAGAATAATGCCATCCAGAGTTAGTATCTGGTTTGACACCATGTTTCTAAGATTTGTGGGGGTGAGTACAAGAATTTCAGTTTTATCTGAATTTAGAAGCAGGAAATTAGAGGTCACTCAGGCCTTAATGTCTTTAAAACATTCCTGCAGTTTAACTAATTGATGTGCATCATCTGGCTTCATTGATAGGTAAAGCTGAGTATTTTCTGCTTAACAATGAAAATTGATGCAATGCTTTCTAATAATACTGCCTAAGGGAAGTATGTTTAATGTGAATAGAACTGGACCTAGCACAGAACCCTGTGGAACACCATAATTAACCTTAATGTCTGAAGAAGACTCCCCATTTACATGAACAAATTGGAGTCTATCAGATATATGATTCAAACCACTGCAGTGCAGTACCTTTAATACTTATAGTATGCTCTAATCTCTGTAATAAAATGTTATGGTCAACAGTATCAAAAGCTGCACTGAGGTCCAACAGGACAAGAACAGAGATGAGTCCACTGTCAGATGCTGTAAGAAGATCATTTGTAACCTTCACTAATGCTGTTTCTGTACTGTGATGAATTCTGAAACCTGACTGAAACTCTTCAAATAAACCGTTCCTCTGCAGATGATCAGTTAGCTGTTTTACAACTACTCTTTCAAGAATCTTTGAGAGAAAATGAAGGTTGGAGATTGGCCTATAATTAGTTAAGACAGCTGGGTCAGTGATGGGTTTTTAAGTAGTGGTTTAATTACAGCCACCTTGAAGGCCTGTGGTTCATAGCCAACTAATAAAGAGAGAGTGAGCATTTTTAAGATTGGAGCATCAATAATTGTAAAGACTTCTTTGAACAGTCTAGTAGGAATGGGATCTAATAAACATGTTGCTGGTTTGGAGGAAGTAACTATTGAAGTTAACTCTGAAAGATCAACTGGAGCAAAAGATTCTAAACAAACACCAGCAGTGCTGAAAGCAGCTGAACATGAAGATAAATCTTTGAGATGGTTTTGAATAATTTTTTCTCTAATGTCTAAAATTTTATTTGTAAAGAAATGCATGAAGTCACTACTAGTTAAAGTGAAAGGAATACTCAGTTCTACAGAGCTCTGACTCTTTGTCAGCCTGGCTACAGTGCTGAAAAAAAAACCTGGGGTTGTTCTTATTTTCTTCAATTAATGATGAATAGTCCTAGCTTTACATTGGGTTTTTTTTACAGAGCAACAAACTATTTTTCCAGGCTAAATGAACATCTTCTAATTTAGTGAGATGCCATTCCCTCTCCAGCTTATTGGTTATCTGTTTTAAGCTGCACATTTGTGAATTATACTACGGAGACCGGCACTTCTGATTCAAGTCTTTCCTTTGCAGAGAGGAGCCACAGTATCCAAAGTTGTACGCAGTGACGATGTAAAACTATTGATGAAATCATCTACCTCACTGGGAGCAGAGTTTAGGTAACTGCTCTTTACTGTGTTGGCACATGGCACTGAAGAGCATAATAATGAAGGAATTATATCCTTAAACTTAGTTACAGCACTTTCAGAAAGACTTCTACTGTAATAAAACACTGCACGAAAAGAGGCATATCCGTCCCCGTATACTGACGCGGGCGCACCTAGTTATCGTCAGCTTTCGTCAGCATACGGGGCAGCGCATATTCGTTCGCCTGAGACGGATATGGTTGTTTACGTACCACTAGAATCAGCGGGGGGTAGAGATACGGGGGGAGCCGGCAGGCGCGAGGTGTTAATGACTCCACTTTACATATGAATAACAGCGCTGCAAGCCGAAGCAGCGGCGAGACCCACGTGGCTTCTCAGTCATTGGATGATAAAAATGACATCACAATTCAGTATTCACATGTGACTGGTTGGTAGATCTGTCCCCCCATTGGCCTTTATAAAGACAGGCCTGGGTAAGCCCCTCCCTAATAAATAATAACCCAGTAATAAAAATTATTTTTAATTATTATTTCTCTGATATACCTTTTATGTTATGTTGTATTCATGCCATGCTAATAACCTCAACTAAAAGGAAGAGAAACAAATTGTGAGGCACAAGTTTGAATTTTTTTTTTGTTTTATTTATAAAGCAATATGCACATACACACACACATCATATAATATATATATATATATATATATATATATATATATATATATATATATATATATATATATATATATATAAAGAAAACAAAAACATTATGACATATCGCCTCCAGCAGCTGTTGACACAGAGCACACATTAAGTCATTATGAAACTGTATGAAATATTGTGAAAAATCAGGAAACTACACTGAAAGTTTGAGTCTCTTGACTTTGAATGTACACATAGCAGATAAGACCCTGAATGCATCAGAAACAATGGTTATGTGACAAAGTACCAACTCCTGCATCCTGTGAATAAAAGACAAATGAACAAGTACTTTGAAAAAATTTAACACTGATAAAAGTACTTCAGTGATTTTGGTCATTAACCCTTGAGGCACCTTTAAAATGATTATACACTTTGTATCTTTAGGTCCAAATATGTTACAGCTGCTGAAACTATAAACATTCAATGTTAATTATTTTCACCTTCACTGCAGTGGTGGGCCGTCAGGGCCTGCAAGGCCTTCTCTGCTGGCCTAAAAAAATATCTGAATCACAGACTGATGTTAATTATATCTTGTCCATCAATACTTGTTAAATTATTCTAAATGGTTTGTACGGTTCCTTTCACAGCTTTTCCTGTGGTCGCGCTGTTTCCAGATGTGTATTTTCATTTTAAAGCATTTAACCAATCACATTTCAGCCATCATTTGTTCCCAGGGTCAAAGAAATCTGCCTGGAGGCCTTCACAATCAGTTCTGCGGGCCCCGTAGCACAAAAATAAGTGTCGATCAAACAGTTTGATCAACCAATCAGATTATGAGTTGGCAACACCGAGGCCCTCTAGCAGGTGTACGGTAACGGCAGCATATTCATACACTTTGATTGGATAGTCAGTATACTAGCCAGAGCTAGCAAACTGCATCTGTAACGAGCTGCACAAGCAAAAATATAGTTGTGCTGATTTTATAGCTGTTTTGTCAACCCACAATGGCTGAAGGAGGAGAAAAAATGGATTTGGTTGCAGATTTATTGTCAAAGCCAAGACGGACTTTTCAAGAAAAGCTGGACATCATTAAGAAAGGTCGGGCAACTCCGAAGCTAGCAAGCCTGTCACAACCGGGAAAAGGATGTGTCCACCACTTTCAGTCCACTAATTACGAGCGGTACCACTGGCTCACAGGCCCCGAGGAACACTGCAAATTGTATTGCTGGGAGTGCGTGTTGTTTGCCACTGATCGACATGGTGTTTGGAGCCACACTGGGTTTGTAAATTTGACTTGCCTAACCGAGGCAGCAACGAGACACCAAAGCACTGCCGGACACTTACAAGCAAAACATTCGGGGACACCAGAGCGGATCAGCTGAGCGAGCAAGTGCGCAGGGAACGGAGCTCCACGACGTAAAGGTGAAGAATAATAGGGAAATCTTACAGAGACTGTCTTTTTTTTGGGGGGGGGCAAGCAGGAGCTTTCATTTCGGGGTCACGATGACTAAAATGTTTCTCTCTTAATAATAATTTTATGAGGTTGTTATCAATGCATTTTTATATGTGTCGCAGCTGTAGCGGCAGTAAAAGGAGACTTGTGCACCTTGGGTTTGTTTCTTCGGTAAATGCTTTTATTCTGGCTACATGAGCTCTCAATCTGCGATGCAACTGCTCTTTCTACTGCACTTCTGCATAAAAAGATGTTTTTATTGCCATAAAATAGTTATTGAGGGTGGAGTGATTCAGGCGGATCACTACTGAAGGCCTAGGTGTGAAATGCACGGCCACCACTGCTTTTTATAGACATTTTGGGTTGTTCAGAAGAAGCCAGATTTTATATAAAGTTAAAAAAACAATAAGTAATATTTTCCAAAAATAAAACTGCATTTCCAAGCTAACTACACAAATACAGCAGACCAACAAAACAATCCAATACGTCTTACCGGCTTCTTTCTTGCACGTCACCGGGCAGAGTTTTTAATGGCTGTCGCCTTTTCCGGACCGTGAGGCTGACTGTAGCGGAAGCTGCGGCGAACCTTCTGCAGGTTTAACAAGAAGCTGGAAAACACTTTTGTACATTGTAAATAAACACAGTGCATACATAAACAATATTCAGGCAAAAAAACACACACACTAACATACAACACGAATAGATACTTACACACAATTATATCACTGTCCACGCATTAGAAACCCACTCGCGTTGTGAGGCGAACAGTCTGTGGAAAAAAACGTGAAAATAAATAAGAGTAAAAACATTTTAAGTTCTTCTCTCCTCCACACATTGAATACTGCTGCTTTGTTTCTGATTCTTACCTCTGCAGAGGATCATACCGGCTTTTATTGGATTCAGAGTTGTGCAGGCCGTGAACTGCTTCCTGTAAGATGAAATAAAAATAAGAAACCAAATCACAATACGTCTGTCAGCTTACTGTGACCATTCCTCCACTCTTAGTATTTTTGTTTTAGAAACGACCAAGTCTTACCGCAGTTTTCGGATCGTGCTGCCGTCTTTTCCTCAAGTCCTTCTGTAGGTGAGGCTTTGTTAGAGCATCGAGTCTCTACACAATAGACGCCATGTTGTCTTTCAGTCGCGCTCGTACAAACTTGAGTAACTGAGTCGATAACCCACTCACTGCAGCCAGCAGCGTCTTCTCGTCTGCAGCGGGGCTGGTTGAGGCTGGCCGGTAGAGAGGCCCGCTTTCACCGGGAGCTTCTGGGGTGTTGAAATATAGACGACGTCCTCCATTGTCGTACCGGGAAAGCAGCGTAGACAAAAACCGCCCATTCAGTTTGAACGGAAGAGAAGGAAGGCACTGATTGGTCCTACAGACCTTCAGCGTGATCCCGCACGTGATCTGTATTGTCAAATCACAGGCGAGGAAGCTGCCACACTGAATTAATTTCATTTCAAGTGAATTCAATTTTATTTATATAGCGGCAAATCACAACAAACAGTCGCCTCAAGGCGCTTTGTATTGTGGGTAAAGACCCTACAATAATACAGAGAAAACCCAACAGTCAAAATGACCCCTATGAGCTGGAAGATGTGTTGTTCACACATCCACTGTCTGTTTAAGCAGGACAACTGAGAAGGTGACTGTTTAAAATTTTCCTTATTTTTTTTTTTTATTTACCTTTTACATTTACATTTTTCTCATGAAGGTTTTGCTGTTATCTCTTATGTACATCCATGTATAGCAAAATAAAAGTTTATACATTTTCGAATTCCATCTGCCTTGGTAGTCTTTAATGTCATTAATGCATGTGAACATTCACTGAACGTTTATGGCAGCGTTCATGGGATGTTGTCTGAATGTTCAATGCTAGCTGGGAAGCCACTGCACAGGAGAGGATGATGGTGTGACAGACTTTTTGTTACAGTGAATTAGACTGAAAACTGAGTATGCTTTTCAATGAAAATAATGCTTGTGGTGTCACCAAAATCAAGTTATAGCCTTTGTTTATCTCCCTCAGTCACTAAAGTTCAGGGTTCCCAAAAAACTCCATGACAAAGGCTCACAAAACAGAAGCTCACAGCCTTATTGGAAAAAAGGACAAAAGCTGAAAACTTCCAAAAACATATTTCCAACTAGATAATTCAAATTTATAAATTAGAATTATTTCTTGTGAGTTTAGTCTTGTTTGAATGTTTCACTGTAGAAATAAAAATATGTTGGTTACAACTTGGGAGGGGTAGACAGACCACTGGTGAGTACTGGTGAGTACTGGTGAGTACTGGTGACCCCTGGTGAGTAGTTGATTTGCATTTGTATGACTCACAGAAACCTCCTTTACATATGAAAGTCTGCCCTAGACCTGAGGAGAGGGGGGAGCTGAGGGAGCACTGACACAGAGAGTTCACGGCAGTTTCCCTACATTTTACTGTTCTGGCCAAAGCCTCCTGCTGAGAGCCCTAAAACTCAAGGCGCGCGTCAATATTACATACAAGAAACTGTCGAAAACCCCAATTTTTAATGCAGTGAAACGTATTCCCCACTGCTGTGTTATCCATTAAAGTAAATGTAAATGTTACTAAGAAATGATCAGGCAGGAGGGGGCTTTCAGGAAATATTGTTTCCATAAGGAACGACTCGACACGGGTCGACTCAGTCAACACAACTCGGCACGGTCGTGTTGTGTTTCCATTGCAATTGAGGACCACCACAGTGTGGGTGGAGTCAATATAGCAGTGCGGGCAATAGTCTCATGACGTAACTTGTATGAGGCTCAAAACACAATAGATGAGATAGAGGCAAGCTAATAGCTAATGCCAGTTTAATATCATCACCATGCATAAGTCCCCCATACAATGTTTTAATGGATGAAGGTTATCATTGTTAAGTATAACCCAATACCCCTAAACATAATCGGGTCAGTGTTCTTCAAAAGAGCTCAGAACCTCGGGTGAGTAGGTACGAAAAAGTACCTGCAAACTTGTACCAGTTACTAATGGAAATGCCGTCAAACTGCGGCTAGTTGAGGCGACCCGCGCCGAGTAGTCCCGTATGGAAACGTGGCTTTAGGTTCTTCAGTTTCCTTGCCATATATCAGGACAAAATGGTGGGTGGGCACCTTAACATTTTGAGAGAAGCCAATTGAATCTAATAATAGATTAAATGCAGTGTTGAGGCTGTCATTTTCAGCATCTACATGGATGTTAAAATCATCCACTATAATTATTTAATCTGAACTGAGCACTAAATCAGATAAAAAGTCTGAGAAATCAGAAACACAAACTCAGAGTAAGGACCAGGTGGACGACAGACAATAACAAATAAAAAAGGTTTTTGAATTTCCCAATTAGGGCGGATAAGACTAAGAGCCAGGCTTTCAAAAGAATTAAAACTTTGTCTGGGTCTTCAATTAAATAGAATAGAATAGAATAGAATGCCTTTATTGTCATTATACAGGATGTACAATGAGATTGGAGGGCCACTCCTGTTCAGTGCCATGTAACAGAAAATCAAACTCTCTAAAATAAAAATATTATAAAAATATTATAATCTAGTATAATCAATATAATCAAGAGATATACAGAAATAAACAATGTGTAAAATATACAAAAAATAGAATGTATAAAAATATATACCTACATTGGTGCATCTGTACATTGTAAGAAAAGTAAATATGTGTATACATATAATAATGAAGATGATGAATATTGCACTTGGTGAATGAATATTGCACTAGTGAATGAATACTGGATATTACACAATATAGGAATGTTAGATATTGTTCAGTATGAATGATATAATATTGCACAGAGATGTGGGTGTTGCACAGTTACAGTGGGTGAGTGTGTGAGTTCAGGGTGGTGATTGCTCTGGCGAAGAAACTGTTCTTGAGTCTGTTTGTTCTGGCTTTGATGCACCTGTAGCGCCTGCCAGAGGGCAGCAGGTCAAACAAGTCAAACCCGGGGTGTGAGCTGTCCTTGATGATGTTCCTGGCTCTGCTGATGCAGCGGGAGGTGTAGATGTCCATCAGGGAGGGGAGAGGGCAGCCAACGATTCTTTGTGCTGTCTTGACTACCCTCTGAAGCCTGACCCTGTCTGCCTCAGTGCAGCTGCCGTACCATACTGTGATACAGTACGTCAGCAGGCTCTCAATGGATGAGCGGTAGAAGGTCAGCAGCAGGTCTGAGTCCAAGTTGTTCTTCCTGAGGATCCTCAGGAAGTGAAGTCGCTGCTGAGCCTTCTTGATAACAGCTGTGATGTTATCTGACCAAGAGAGATCAGCAGAGATGAGGACACCAAGAAACCTGAAGGTGTAGACCTTCTCCACACGCTCGCCGTTGATGTAGAGGGGAGCTGGGTCAGTCCTGTGCTTCCTGAAGTCGATGATGATCTCTTTGGTTTTCATGGTGTTCAGTACCAGGTTGTTCTCTGAACACCAGGCTGTCAACTTCAAGACCTCCTCTCTGTAAGCTGCCTCATCTCCCTTCGAGATGAGTCCGACCACTGTGGTGTCGTCAGCAAATTTGACGATGAGGTTGTTATTGTGGGCCGGACTGCAGTCATGGGTGTAGAGGCAGTACAGGAGGGGGCTCAGCACACAGCCCTGTGGGGAGCCAGTGCTCAGTGTGCGGGTGGAGGAGAGATGGGGGCCAAGTCTCACAGTCTGGGGCCGGTTGGTTAAGAAGTCCTTGATCCAGGAACATGTGAGAGGGGGGAGGCCCAGGGTGTGCAGTTTGGTGGTGAGAATGTCCGGGATGATTGTGTTGAACGCTGAGCTGTAATCCACAAAGAGCATGCGAGCGTAGCTCTGCTGCTGCTCCAAGTGGCTCAACACAGAGTGGAGAGCTACAGCAATGGCGTCCTCTGTGGATCTGTTTGCACGATATGCAAACTGATGGGTGTCGAAAGTGGGGGGCAGGTGGTCTTTGATGTGCTGGAGAACCAGCCTCTCAAAGCACTTAATGATTACTGGTGTGAGGGCCACAGGGCGGTAATCATTTAGGCTGGTGACAGATGACCTTTTGGGGACGGGGATGATTGTGGCTGTTTTTAAGCAGGGGGGGATGACTGCTTGGACCAGGGAGAGGTTGAAAATCCTGGTGAGAATCAGGGTGAGCTGGTGGGCACACGCTCTGATCACCTTGCCAGGTACTCCGTCTGGTCCGGCAGCCTTCCTGGGGTTCACTGCCAGGAGCACGCGCCGTACCTCATGCTCCTGGACAGTGAGTGGGGTGCAGCCTGGTGGGGGGGGGCAGGACTGGAGCAGATGGGTGGTCCTGAGGCATCTCAAAGCGAGCAAAGAAACAGTTAAGTTCCTCTGCTAGTGACACACTCAGGTCTCCTGCAGTCACATCACAGCCTCTGAAGTTTGTGATGTTCTGAATGCCCTGCCACACCTCCCGTGTGTTATTGCTGGACAGATGGGACTCTATTCTCCTCCTGTAATCCGTTTTGGCTTTTTTAATTCCTCTTTTCAGGTCAGCTCGAGCAGCACCGTACAGAGCTCTGTCGCTCTGTACAGTGGAATGGAAGATTGCAGCTACTCCTCCTCCATGACCTGTGCTTCGAGCATTCTGACAGTTAGTGTGACTCAGGGGTGTTGATTCATTTAAACTAACATATTCATCCTGCTATAACCAGGTTTCTGTAAGGTAGATTAAATCAATATGTTGATCAATTATTAAATCATTTACTAACAGGGACTTGGAAGAGAGAGACCTAATGTTTAATAATCCACATTAATCGTTTTATTCTTTGGTGCAGTTGAGGAATCTATATTGTTTATTGTTTTTGAGTTTTTATGCTTAAATATTTTTTTTGCTGATTTTAGGTTTGTTTTTTGGTGGTCTGGGAGCAGGCACTGTCTCTATGGGGATGGGGTTTTGGGGGGATGGCAGGAGGAGAGAAGCTGCAGAGAGGCGTGTAAGACTGCAACTCTGCTTCCTGGTCTCAACCCTGGGCAGTCAGGTTTTAGGGGGGTTAATAAATTTGGCCAGATTTCTAGAAATGAGAACTGCTCCATCCAAAGTGGGATGGATGCCATCTCTCCTAACAAGACCAGGGTTTCCTCAGAAACTTTCCCAATTATCTATGAAGCCCGTGTCATTTTTTGGACACCACTCAGACAGACAGCAATTCAAGGAGAACATGCGGCTAAATGTGTTGCTCTTGGTCTGACTGGGGAGGAACCCAGAGAAAACTATAGAGTCCAACACTGTTTTTGCAAAGTTACACACCGATTCAATTTTTGGATTCAGGAGATAGACACCCTCTCTATTTTTAAGATTAGGCTTACAGCTTTCCTTTATGATAAAGCTTATATTTAGGGCTGGATCAGGTGACCCTGAACCATCCCTTAGTTGTGCCTTCTATAGGCCTAGGCTGATGGGGGGGTTTCCCATAATGCACTGTTTCTTTCATTCACCTTATTTACTCTGTTTATACTTCACTGTGTATTTAATAATTAATTATTATTAATCTCTCTCTCTCTTTCACAGCATTTCTTTTGTCATGTCTCTCTCCCATCAGCCCCAACTGGTTGTGGCAGATGACTGCCCCTCCCTGAGCCTGGTTCTGCCAGAGGTTTCTTCCTGTTAAAAGATTTTCCTTCCCACTGTCACCAAATGCTTGCTCATAGGGGATCGTTTTGACTGTTGGGTTTTCTCTGTATGTAGGGTCTTTACCTATAATACAAAGCGCCTTGAGGTGACTGTTGTGATTTGGCGCTATATAAAATTGATTTGAATTGAATTGAATTGAATTGATGGACTTGGGGGCAGGTGGGTCCCTTGTAGTTTTTCAGTGAAAAAGTCAACAAAATCCACCAGCACCTATGCCCCCCCCCCCGACCCCCACCCCCATGTGAACTTCCCCACCACTGTCTGCCTCTCTCCAGCTTTCAACTACCAACTCAACTAAAATCACTGACTTCATCCAGAATTCTAAGCCTTCCACTTGTCTGCTTAATTTTCTCCCAACGGTGCAGGTTAAATCCTGCCTCTCCTCTGTCCTCCCCTTCATATCTGCTATCATTCACACTTCTCTAACTACTGAAATTGTTCCCACTCTCTTCAAAACCGCAGCTGTCACCCCAATTCTGAAAAAGCCGTATTCTGATCAAACAACTACAAACAACTATCTCTAACATCCTCCTCAATAGATTATCTTCTACTGGCATCACACACACACACCTTGACTGGTTGTGCTCATATCTCACAAGCATAAGCGCATGGCCTTAAATTTAAAAAGTTATGCACGAAAGTGCGTTTTTTCTTTTATTTTTTCTCTCGTGTCCCTTGCGGATCTCTGCGAAAAACAGTTGAACAGACAATGCACTTCACTGAACCCCCGATAATTACACGAGCACACCCAGTTGATGCCATGTTTTCCCAGCACTCTGCTCAATAACACAACACATGCATACATCCGTCTGTTTTTGTAAATAGAACCTGATATCATGACATTCGGTCATAGCGTTTGTGCCTCAAACAATGGAAAGATGCTTCAGGTCATTGAGTTTTGTGTGTGTGTGCATAATTAAAAGCATTGCACTTTCTCGAGGAGAGAACGCTGTAATTCAAGCTTCGAGTAATTAACCCATTTTTGAAATAATTGGTTCAATTGGTTCAGTGCTTCAAAAAGAGCTTCATTTTCTCATCTCTAGTGAGTACCATGGATCAGGGAATGCAGGTGTGTAACTGCCTGGGTGAGACCCACTTCTTGGAGCTGCCTCTGGAGGCACAGCCATGGAGCCTAAACATACACACACACAAAGAGAAGGGAAGAGAAGGGGAAAAAAAGCACTGCAGGACTTCGAGATATACATTGGCTCTAATTCTTCCCCTGTGCTTCTGTATACTGACCATTACCCCCTTGTGTTTCTGGCCAGGATACAAAATTCCAACCAATGGCTCATGAGATGGTCACTCCTGGTGGAGGACTAGAAATACACCACAGGAAGGGAGTGGAAAAATGTTATGGCAGACACGCTCTCTCTCATGGTTTTTCCTATCCCTGAGCAAACATCATTAGGGGGAGATGTTTGGTCTTGGGAAGGGGGGGTTACCGCCCTGGCCATATGTCTGTTGTTTTTGCCAACTATGTATTCTGAAGTATTTTCTTTTCAAGGGGCTGGGAGTTCTCTACAGGCCCCCCTCTGGTGACTGGCTGACACTAGAGGCCTGGCTTTCTACATGTTGACTGCTGGTTGGTCCCTGATATCAGCTGACAAAAAAGCCCTCAACTACTTGAGGGGCAGCATCTGAGCAGCAGCAGTGTGTGTGGCAGCCCTTGTCATGTGTGAGCGGTGTGCCGAGCAGGTTGGACCCAAATGCAGAACTCTGAGGCAAAGCTGAATTTAAAAGGTGGCTTTCTTATGGATAAAGAAAAGCAAACACAGAGAAGCAGAACTGAAACGAAACCCAAATCAACAGGAGACCAAGACAAAACCACACCTCCATGAGGGAGGAACTAAACACACACAGGGGCTTAAATACACACAGGAGGTAATAATGGAGGACAAGAAACACAGGGCACAGGTGAACAGAATCAACAACAAATTAAGCAAGGGAAGCAAGGCTAAACACAACACATAGGGAACACTGGACTGTCAAACTAAAACAGGAAACACCTAACAAGGTATACTCAGACTTACAGTAACACAGGGGACTGGCAGACTAGGAAACTAAACAGGGACCACGGCACAGGGAAACTGACAAAGAGAGATACAGACATTGGATAGCAACGCAGACTAGTGACAACACTGGGAATAAAACTCAATATGAAAACACAGGAGGTCAGGGTCAAGACAAAAGGACAAAACAGACACAAGACCACAGATGCAGGGGAGACAGGGACAAAGAAAACCACAAATGATAACAAAACCAGAACTAAGATGAACAATGAAAAGCAAAACAAACTAGGAAATAACAAAACTTAGTGAAAACAGAACTAAACACAAATGACAACCCTGGCCTCGTCCTCAAAAACCTGTGTTTACTGGGAGGGGAGCAGAAACAGAAGGGGTGAGCTGCCATTTTCTTTATACTGTTTCTCCTGTTTTTGGTGCTAGGGAGTGAGAGTTAGGTGATTGTCTTTTGTTTGTTTTGTTTTATAGACGGTTTAGGCAGCACTTCTTTGGGAACAGCTATTCTGTTTGTTATTTTGGCCTTTGTTCACCCTGGAGCCTATGCTTCTAGTTTTTCTCTTTTTGTTTTCTGTTTGGCATCCATTATCCAACATATGGATAATGGCAAAGGTGGCAATAAAACTGGGCTGGCCTTGCATATTGAGTCTGTGTTGGGGGGGGGGGGGGGCACCCTTCCAAACTTCATGTTGTGCCCCTTACCCCTAGACTGACAAGACTAACATCCTTAGTCTTGTTACTTCCCACACTGATTACTATAATTCTCTCCTCACAAATTCCTCCAGAAGTTTCAAATGGTTCAAAACTCAGCTGCTTGCATTATTACCAAAGCCCCCTCATTTTACCACATCACCCCAGTCCTAGAGCACCTCCACTGGCTCCCAGCTAAATTCAGAATTCATTTCAAAATTCTCCTCTATGCATCCAAGGCCATCCACAACCTAGCCCCTCCTTTTCTAGCTGAACCCCTTCACATCACCGCCTTCTCCTGCTCCCTCCATTCTCCCTCTTCCATCCACCTTACTGTGCCCTCTGCCCTCCTCAGTACCATGGGGAACAGAGCTTTCTCCTGCTCTGCTCCTCAACTGTGGAACTCTCTCCCACCAGACATTCACAATATTAACTCTCTTTCTGTCTACTACTCAAAACTCACCTGTTCAACTCACTTTAGTTTCTGGCTCTGGCTCCTCTGCTGGTATGCTGCGAACCTTGCCACATTTCCTCCACGAATGATCGTGTAATATTACTCCACCTTTATTCTGTACTGTCTCTTGGCTTGTGTGGTTGATCTACACAGGTTGTACCTTTGACATCACCTGAGACAAATGCAGTGGCTTGAGCATAAAACATGAACATGGTCAGCAGATGCTGAGGCACATAGTAAAAAGAGGTTGCCAACTTTCTGTAGAGTCAGTCACTATTGACCTCCAAACTTCACGTGGCCTTCAGATTAGCTCAAGAACAGTGCATTGAGAGCTTCATGGAATGAGGTTTCCATGGCCAAGCAGCTGCATCCAAGCCTTACATCAAAAAGCGGAATGCAAAACGTCAGATGCAGTGGTGTAAAGCACACTGCCACTGGACTCAAGAGCAGTGCAGATGTGTGACAAATCATGCTTCTTTGTCTGGATATCTGATGGACAAGTCTGGGTTTGGCAGTTGCCAGGAGAACAATATTTGTCTAACTCCATTGTGCCAAGTGTAAAGTTTGGTGTCAGCCACTATCAGATCCCTGTACAGGAGTTGGCTCTTTAACAGGTTAGAATCTCAGGATCTATGGGTATTACCCTATTAGATATTTACAGAACTGCTTCAGCCAGTGAAGGAGGTTCACCTAGTTGTACTGCCTACTGATCCAGATGCCGACCTGCTGTCCTCTGCTGACTTGACCAACCAGGAACCATAATAGTTAAGCATAATAAGCAGTTGCATCTAGTAATGACAGCCCTCTTCATGATCTGGACCACTTGGTAAGACAGCTAGGTGTTTTTTAGTGGCCATAAAAAAAGTCTACAGGGATCTATTTAAAGATTAAGGTCTTGGATAACCTGTAAGAACCACTAAAGGGACATATGTATATATATATGCAAATGCAGCACTGTGGACAATCCCTACTTCGACGATCACTGAAACCCACTAGCAGATCTATACCATGACAACCTTGAGATGCTTGGCAATAAGATGAACAGCCAGAAGGAGCAGTACCCTCCATGAGAAGAAGACTAGAGGCTAAGATTAAGACAGCACAGGGGGAAGTTAGCCAGATATCAGAGCTGCAGAAAGGTGTGATGAAGAAAGGGGTGCCTAAGAAGTACAACAAGGTGACCATACCTGAGGCTTCAATCAGAAGAAGTACACCAGTTAGCCAAGGCTATGGCTAACTGGTGTACTTCTTCTGATTGAAGAAGTATACCAGAGAGATAGAAACCAGGAGAATAAACCAGATGTTCTCCACTGAACCATCCAAGGTGTACCCTTGCTGGCAGGGGAACAATATGGGGACAACCCCCCACCAAGACTGGAGACAGAGCAATATTGGAAGAGCATATGGAAAAAGGATGGAACATACAACATGTGGCCAGTGGATCTAAGAGCACACCTTAGCAACCTCCCCAAAAAGGATCCAGTAACAATCACAGTGGCAGACACCAAAAACAGAATATTTATATAGGTAAGTGTGTTCAAACTTTTGACTGGTACTGTAATGCTTTTCCACAAGATTTCCCTGACTGTTTCACAAAGAGTCAAAAAGGAAATGTCCACAATTTAAACTTTTAGATGCAGGATAGTTTATTTAAGCAGTTTAGCAGGGGCAACAATTTAATTCAATTCAATTTTATTTATATGGCACCAAATCACAACAAACAGTCACCTCAAGGCGCTTTGTATTGTGGGTAAAGACCCTACAATAATACTGAGAAAACCCAACAGTCAAAACGACCCCCTATGAGCAAGCATTTGGCAACAGTAGGAAGGAAAATCTCCCTTTTAACAGGAAGAAACCTCCAGCAGAACCAGGCTCAGGGAGGGAGGGAGGGGCAGTCATCTGCTGCGACCGGTTGGGCTGACAGGAGAGAGACAGGCCTGGCTCTCTTCATAAAAGCTCAATCAAATAATTTAATATAATAAAATCAGTTGAGATTTATTTTTACCTAACTAACCTATAATGTGTAAATGCTGATTTCTTGAGATGAATGAGAGAAAGGACAGAGTCCAGGGTAGCCAGCTGATGTAAGCCTGGAAATAATCCAGAAAAAAGGGACATGATATTCCAATGGAAGAACTCTTCAACAGGTACTTGAAATAATTCACATTGGATGGCAGTGGAGCAGTGGGTAGGTGCTCACTTCACAACCGGAGGGTTGCTGGTTCAAGTCCCTGTCTGAGTGCATACTGTCATTGTGTCCCTGGGCAAGACACTTAACCCACATTGCCTAAGTGTGAATGTGTTTGGTGGTGGTTGGAGGGGCCGTAGGTGCGAATTGGCAGCCATGCTTCTGTTAGACTGCCTCAGGGCAGCTGTGGCTACATTAGCAGTTTACCACCACCAAGTATGATAGAGGTGTGAATGAATAGTGCATGAAATTGTAAAGTGTCTTTGAGTACCCTGAAAAGCACTATGTAAGTCTAAGGCATTATTATTATTAGAAACAGTGATATTTCAACAGGAGTCTCTTGAGCAGTTGCATCCAAGCCTTACATCACCAAGCACAAAGCAAAGTGTCAAATGCAACAGTGTAAAGCATACCACTGCTGGACTCAAGAGCAGCAGAGACGTGTTCTCTGGAGTGAAAAATCATGCTTCTCTGTCTGGCAATTTGATGGACAAATCTGGGTTTGGCAGTTGTTTGACTGCATTGTGCCAAGTGTAAAGATTGCTGGAGGAGGGATTATGGTGTGGGGTTGTTTTTCAGGATCTGGGCTCAGCCCCTTAGTTACAGTGAAAGGAACTCTTAATGCTTCAGCATAGCAAGACATTTTGGACAATTTCATGCTCCCAGTTTTGTGGGAAAAGTTTGGGAATGGACCCTTCCTGTTCCAACATGGCTGCAAACCAGTGCACAAAGCAAGGTTTATAAAACATGACTGAATGAGTATATCTGTTAATTACAGGGTGTCCCCTGCATCTTGCCCTATGACAGCTGGCATAGGCTCCAGCCCTCCCGTGATCCTGAAAAAGATAAGCGGAAGAGAATGGATGGATGGATTTTTATTAGTGCAACAATACAATGTTTTAACAGGTAGGAAAGAGTATATTTAATACCAAGATCTACAGAATTTTTCAAGTCCAGGATGTGTTTTACAGAACCCCGCAAGGGACATGGGAGAAAAAAAAATAAGGGAAAAAAGAGACAGATGTACTTTTTTGAGATCTCGCAAAACTTTTGTGAGATCTCACACACACACTCAGCTTGAGCTTTTATTTTATGAATATATATGATATAGATGAATAGGTGTGTATCCTCTATCATTGTGGTTGTTTATGAGCTGAGTGGCTGAGAGGAGAAGGGGGCGGGGCAACGCTGTGTGTGTTTGTGGTGATCAGCGAAGCGGTGATGGCCTGAAGGTGAGACAGTCAGTCAGGTTCATTCCTTCATTCCTGTACAGTTTTGGTGTGGTTACGGCCAACAGGAACCACTGAATTATAAATTAAAGGCAACTTTTGCTGCAATCTCACACTGATCCTTTGAACGTCCTGATGGACGCTGCCATATCAAGATTAATGTGGAAGCGTATGGCCTAAAATTAAAAAGTTTTTCGAGATCTCGCAAAAGTAAATCTTTTTCTTTTTTCTCTCATGTCCCTTGTGGGGTTCCATAGTTTTAATACTTCCTAGTACATTACAATACCAAATAACCAGGTGAAATTAAATGTCATGAAAAAAGATCAACATTTTCTTTGTCTGCTTTTTTTGTGGTGGAGGGTCTGAAAAAGAGTATGCTCTGGAAAATGTTGATATTTGTGAATGACCCCTAAATAAAATCATTTGAAAACCATATTTTGTATTTATGTCTCTCTCTCTCTGTTTTTCTTTATGGTTTAATGTTAAGTGTGATCAATATGCAAAAAAGAGAGAAAGAAATCAAGCAGGGGCAAATATATTTTCACAGTACCATATATACCTAGAAGAGTTAGACAAGTTAAATATGTAGTTATTACATCTTGCCACAAGTAATGGGCATCATAGTGTACATATTGTATGTAGTGTTCAATTTGTAATCTTCGGTTTTCTCAGAAGAAAATATTAAAATGACATCTTATATAGAATCAGCTGTCAGACTATCTGAGCTTTCAAATACCCCTCTAACTAAAGAAATACACTTAAAAATGATAAACAATAATCTCCCTGAAGAATTACTAAAGCTGAATTTTAATGATAAACTCTATAAGGTGCTCCCATCTGTGAAACTGTTTTCTCATATACTGTATCTAATGTAAATCATACATTTTGGTTTGACATATGCAAATGATAATAAATAAATCCAACATGATTTACAGACACACACTCATCTTGAGTTACTGTAGGGCTGTAGTATTTGAAATACGCTCAGTCCGCAATGCTACCACGTCCCTGTACTAGGCTGAAGATGAAGTAACCATTTGTAAGCTTCACAGCTTCCTCCATTACTACAAGTCTGAGTATGTGTCTCTGTCTCAATAGCCTACATGTTGTCTGTGCATTACACTGAGACACGCCGGGGAAAGAGATAGATTCATCAGCGGATTTAGTTATAAATTAAATATTTCAGTGTTGCCATTTCGGCCAACATATAGCGATTTGAATAGGGAAATGGGGCATCCGCCATTGCTGCTCATTGCTTCTTCTTCCACCTAGTTCACACACATACACACTGAGATGACGTAAGGCTCATGCTGCAGGTTCCTCTACGGGCGTCTCGTATCATGGAATATATTTCCATTTTAATGAATATAGTTTTGGCTGTCTCTTATACGAATAATAATTAGAAAAAAAAATCTCCCTCATGGTACTAGTTCTGTGTTTAACAAGCAATACATATTCATCCGCTTCTACGTGAGTATCGAGAACACAACAGTACCCGGATGGACTGTCATGGCCGCCGTCGCTGTGGTTCCACAGAGAGGAAAGGAAGAAGGCAAATGTTTCTGTTGTGTATTTTTTCAAGCCGAACATTGTTTTTATGATCCTGGACGTAGACGGGACGCCGCCTGAACTTCCATCGAGTTCATAGTAAGGAATAACTGGTTTCTTGTAACTTTGAATGTCTTCGCGTGGGTGGGAGCTTTATTTTGGTGCAAAATAACTGCTTATTAAACTCCACAGACACTAACCTTGTCGCGAAGTGGCTCGTGTATTTACTACGAACTGAAAAAAAAATCGGACACAGTGCAGTGTCACCGCGTACGACGCTGACTCCTTTGTTGTTGTCCTTCTTGCAGTCCTTAATTCTCCCACTGATGCAGCTCTCTCTCGCGTTTCCTAAACTTAAGCGACTAGAGATCAAGTCACCCACAAAAGTACACAGAAATTAAATTAAGCTTTCGAACTTTTTGCTGTGGTGGAGCTTCACGTTTTGCACATTTTGTACTTAGCCACGTCTTATATTACCGATGTTATGTAGTTTTGAGACGATGCAACTTTTCCTCTCATGCCGAAGCTTCTTTTATATCTGCCCCTTCTAGCTGTTGTGGGCATATAGAGTAGCCTACCTGTCTCCAGGCCAGGTGTCAACTAAAATCGTGGTCGCTTTAGTATTAGCTTTATGTATGCATGGTATTATGCATAATTCGAATTCTCACACACTATATATAGTGTGTGAGAATTCGAATTCTCACACATTTATTATATATATATATATATATATATATATATATATATATATATATAAAATAAAATAAAATAATTTTCAATTCATTGTGTTAGGGCTGTACACATCATAAGTGTTTCAAGCATTTGTAAAGAGAGTGTAAACAGAAATTGCATCTTTGGAGTGAAGTAGCTAAGTCATATAATCATGGCAGCCATTTTTCCTCCCAACATGGCTTCCTCATGCACAGTGTTGACTGAGATGTGAGGAGCTGCAGACTGATGTAACTACAGTAACTGAAATGGCAAAACATGGAATTAATTCCCTGTGTGCTAATTTCCCTAGTCCACTGCCCATACATCAAGTACATGTGAAAATATTTTCCTGCATTAATCCCACCTGCATCACTGTTACTGTCTGTTAAGAGAAACCTGTGTGGTTTTAGAAAGGGTTCATTACAAGTGTTTTATCCTTTTTAAGTAATCCATTGAAGAGTTGATTCATACTGCCAGTTGCATTGTACAAACCTGTAAAAAGAAAATTGTAGTTTATAGCTTTTCTCTTCTACAGGCTATATTTTCCAGGCTGCATTAGCTACTATAAGCTACTATAACACACACTCTAATCTCTGGCCAAACTGTCAGCTTTTGAGTTAACTTTAAAAAAAAAAAAAACCACTTTTTGTCATTTCAGGCTCTACTGTATTGATTTTCATTGTACCTATTTTGAGACCAACAGTGTTGTGTGAGTGTGATGCTCAGTGGAGAATGCTTTTAATTGCACTTTATCACATCATTAGATGAAGGAAAAACAACGGGGGGGGGGGGGGGGGGTTGAGCTCGGTGAGTTTCGCAAGCTCAGTGAGGTAGAAAGTGTCCACCACAGAAACAAACAACCAAAGTGAGTTGCCATATATATTTGCCATATATATTTGGGTAGCTCACACACTTGTGTGGGAAATGCAGATCTTTCAGAAATGTGTGATATTACTTTTCATGGCATTCTAATGTGTTCATTTAAATTTTTTTTTTTTTTAATTTATATGTCACCAGTTTACAGCATTAACTGTTTCAAGGAGTTTTATATTAAATAAAACTCTACACTGTTACATAGGCTTTCAAATTGTTTTGGAGTAGCAGGGGGGCATGCCAAAGTAGCAGGCACCTTGTGACTGAGACCTTTGCTGTCCTCCATGGGCATCTTTTCCCATCTGTTTCACTTTTATGAGTACTATCCAGTGTTGCCAGATCTCGCGATAGAAACAAGCAACCAGCTCTATGAAAACAAGCCCAAAATAAGCTCAACTGGCAATCCACAACTGTGTAAAATTGAGGCTGCTTTTAAACAGTATAGGTCCAATGCAGTATAGCTCGTTTCTTTGTTTTGCATCATTGTGTTTTGGAGCAGTGAAACCCATGTTTCTTTGCCTCATAGAAGAGAAGGGTCTTTTTCTGTGTTTCTCTGTGTTAGCATGTTGAATTAAATCAGCAAGGTGAGCACATATTTCACACTTGCAAAATCTGCAGAATTCATGGACTTATAAAATACAAGATTTCTATTACAGGCTTTTATTTTCTATCAATCACAAACCAAAAAAATGTTTGTGTGTGTCTAAGGGGGGGGGGGCGACAGGAGAAGGGGAGGTGAAGGAGCACAGGAGTGCCTAATCAGCGCCGTGCCTCTGTTATTGATCATATCATATGCACAGCTGTTAAATACAGAAAAGATAAATAATTTTGCCGCATCCTTGGCGCCCCCCTCTTGTGAGGCGCCCCTATGCATTGCATATAGCATACACCCACTTTTTGCGCCACTGTCTCCCATCCGAGCTCGGATCCATTCTTTAAGTGCGCTCTCTTTCTCTCACTCTTTATTATATTTTTTTCTAGATTTTCCCCACTTACTGGAGCTCATTCTTATCCTTTCTCCTCACTCTGGGCTGTTGTTTGGGTGTGCGCTTGGTCAACATGGGCAGGAGCAATAAAAAGGAAACGGGGGCTTGGAAGGGACAAACTACCTACCGCTCGTCTTTTGCTTTATTATGGGGCGCCGAGAGATAATCAAGGAGTTTCACTGGGAAAGAAAGTCAAGCCCAAATAAGCAACTTGAGGTTCAAAAACAAGCCCAAAAAGCCGCAACCCGTGACTCACGAAATTTGCAAGCAACTTTAGAAAAAAACGAGCCAAAGGTCACTTATAATAACCGGACTTGGTAACGCTGGTACTATCCCCAAAATTTTACTACTTTAGACTTTAATTCAGTACTCCCATAAATATATCAAAGTTACTATAAATGAACAACTTCTACTATGAAAGGAAGAAATCCCACGGCTGATGTGTTCACAAACCATTACTTATATGCAATGCATCTCAACAGTGTTATGGTTTAATTTTAAATAATTTTGAAAGTTAATCTTCAAAAGTACAGAAGGTGTGCTAATGCATATTATTTTATTGTCAAACTTATCGTCAAACGAACAGCACGTCGGCTATGAAATTCATCATCAAATCATGCAGACGATCGCATTCCACGAGGCCGGCGACCTTTCTCTCATCTGATCATTAGAATTCTATTCTTGACATTGTTCATGTATACCTAGATTACTTACTTTCAACCTCGGACGTGGGCTAGAACTATTTCTTAAGCCCAATCATCTGGTCCCCATGCCTGGCGGTCACTTGTGACTGCTGCTGTTTTCTCCTATTTCTCTTACATGCATGAGAAGCCATGACGGCAGCAGACGATATGAATAGTCACATGGCAGTTGTGAACCAGTCAAATGGCTCAGATTGAAAGAATGTAAATATTGCCACATGCGTCCACATGGCGCTGGAAATGGAGACGTCGGACAGCGCAAATTATTATTTTTTTTTAAGGAAGATAAAAAAGTAGACGACGCAGAGTGGTGGAGTAGGTGGAAAATGTGTCTTGTCCCGGCATAGTTTGAAAGCCCTGTTACAACTAGGGATGTTCCTGGAAACTAATTTATTAGTCTTGTAAATGAGCCCAAAAAAAGAAAAGCTAGCTAGTCTAAAAGACACAAAACTCTCACAGAAAACATTAAACAGAGGACGCCCTAGTAGACTAAGGTAAACATTGGCCATTGACCCCCTGTTGGCAGCATTTGTTGACACTAAAAAGAGGTTTTTGTCCTTTTTTTTTTTTTTTTTTTTTTTTAAATTATTATTTGCATCACAGCTTTTATGAAAAAGGGAGCATAATGCTCATTCGAACTTGAAGACATGTTCAGATGCGGTCAGCATATTGGAAAGGGGTGCATGTTTGAAAGGGGCTTTATTGAATATATTCAAAATAAGAAAAAAAGATATGCAAAAAACATAAACATAAGCAAACAAATAATGATTACTACTGCTAGCTGCAGTCCAAGAAGTTGGAATCAGGAAGGACAGGAGCTTGCTTGTTAGTGGCAAATAAACTTAATTTTCTACTAGTGATCTAGATGTGTAGTTCTCTTACATGGATTAAAAAGAAGTGCATCCTGCGCAAAATTTAAATCTATGTCACTGACATTGGGATTACACAATTCAGCCAAAGAAACCCTTGTATATATATTTTTTGTCAACATTAAGGTTGGTAATAGTAGTCAGAAGTATGTGATCACCTGCAGAAAATAAATTTTTCTTTAGTTAACAACTTCATACGGTAAATACAATCAAAACCCTTGTGGGGACAAAGTAAATTACATTCTTTGTCATACCATCTGTTTGGCCAGATTAAACATAGAAAACCAGTTCCACTATGTTTCTGATACTCTTGACACATTTCCACTAATACCTACTCAGCGCGACTCAACTTAGGTCCTGGTACCAGGTACTTTTTTTAGTACCCACTCAGCTGGGGTTCCAGATGAGTGGCTGTGTAACAGAAGGCTCTAGACCCCGTTGTAGATAGATGGACAGGAGGTGTGGTGAGAAGCATGGAAGAAGAGGAACAAAGTGTACGTGAGGGAGTGTAAAAATGAATGAGCAGCGATATATGGGGGTGCAAGGTTATGAAGAGATTTGTAGGTGAGTAGGAAAATTTAGTATTCAATACAATGGTTTTTAGGGAACCGGTGAAGTTCCTAAAGGATGGGGGTGATGTGTTTAATGGAAGGGGTTTGGGTAATGTGGGCAGCAGAATTCTGGACAATTTGAATTTCACGGGGGATTTTGAGTGGTAAACCAGAGAGAAGTGAATTACAATAATCAATGCAAGAAGTGACCAGACAATGAACAAGGATAGCAGTGCTGACAGGTGTGAGGGATGGACAAAGGCAGTTGATGTTACGTAGACGAAAATATGTAGGGTTGAGTAAGGTTATTGATGTTTGCCTCAAAGGAGAGTGTGCTATCCAGGATGACACCCAGGCTCTTGACTTAGCAAAAGATAGGGACAGTGAAGTTGTTGATAGTGAGTGTAAAATGATTTGGCAAGAGTGGACGTTAGCCGCGTTTCCATAAGTAATTACTCAGCGCGTAGTCATCATCTCCCATGCCCACTAGGTGGCGTTGGCAAGTGCCCACTAATTACATGTCATGATGTTTTATTTAATGTCTGCACCATCGATGAAAATGTAATGCTTATGGGATGATAATCAGTATACTGCTGCTTTCCTGTCTGCACTAGGTAGGGTTATGAGTGTGATGCAAAGCTGGTAGATAGGTGTGTCCAGACTCCCTCACACTCTCATGAAGCATTTGAAGTTTGGGGAAGACTGGACAATGTATATTTGAGATGTGACAATTTAGTGTCTTGTGGTATATGATTGAAGTCCCAAAATCAAAGTGTTGTTATGGCAACACTGTTTGGTGTTCTATAAAACCCTGGATAACTTTTGATGGCCACCGGTCTATATGATCTAGAGAATTTGGTCTCACTGGGTCAAATGCCATAGGAGCAGTTCATTCAAATACGAGGCCTGAAAATGTCAGTGACCTTCATTTGAAGATGGCTGACTTCCCGTAGGGTTTCGGGTATGGCTCCAAGAGACTTTTTTGCATGTACTAGGATGTTACATGAGCCTGTACAATTTGAGATATGTAGATGAAATGTAGCTCTGGGGCTATGTATAAAACAAGGTATTTTATATTTCCAGTTCCCACTAGGTAGCGCTGTAACTTTTACTGACTATATGCATATCAATGTGTTCAAGACAGGAGGCTTCTCAAAGCACTGTAGTTTGGTGCAGATTGGGCAATGTGGCTTTGAGTTACTGCTATTTTTGTCGTCATGGTGAAACATTGAAATTTGCAAGCCCACCAGGGTCACGCCCTTTGACGAAAACTCTGTTTTGAAATCAATGTAAGACCAACTCCTTAAGGCTTTCCATGTGAAATTAGAGGTGTTCTGCTCAACCACCTTGGAGCTGTAAAACATAAAACATTTTCTGTTCCCACTAGGTGGCATTGCAATTTTCATTAAATATTGTCACATTGTTCAGGGGGGAGGCTCATCCTACTTGGTCCAGATTTGATTATGTAGTTGTGAATGAGAGCCAATCAAATTTTCAGGCAAATGATTGAAATTTCGTGTTGGCGTTATGCCCCCCCCCCCCCCCCCCCCCCCCGCGAAAACTGACCATTTTTGAGATTTAGATTGCCACTGCCTAAATATTATAATGGCAATGCCACACAAGAAATAGGAAGTCGTCCCTCTTTGGCTTGAAATTTGTAAGGTGCAAAGTCAGTGTTTTTACACACCTTGCATTTGAATTAACTCCTCCTACGGCATTCCACCCAGTGACACCATGATTGATCAGGATCATCTAGAGAATGAGGGGATCAAAATTTGTTAAAGGTTTTGTTGAATATTAAATGGTCTTGCCACAGCAGAGTGCCAAATTTGGCCTTCATTTTTATGTTTCACACCAAAGGAATATGTGCCATCCTCGCACATACTTTGTCCAATTTGTCCCCCACCACACAGTGAAATAAAAATTTACAGGGAGAGAAAAAATTTAGTTTCTCCAAAATGTATGAAATTTGGTAGAGACATTCCGTACATTGCCCTGATCAGAAAAGTCAGTTAGACCCATGCCTCATTTTGCACGCCACTGCTGTGGCCACACTCCAAATGCCCCATTGTATGTTAATGGAAAAACCTGACATTTTTGCATTATACACTTTGTTCATTTCTTTTGAGCTGTACATTTTTCACCAACATTTCCTCTAAACCCCTTGGTGATGTTACTTGCAGAAGGGCGTGGCCCTGCCACCATGGTGAGCTCTGATCCTTTGCTGTGACATTTAAATTGCCTCTCATTCTCATATTCTCATATACCCACCTCTGAAGACATACACATTACATTTTTGAGTAACAGTAACAGTGCCACTTTGAGGGAACAGGAAATGTCAGTTTGGATGGGAAACAGCACTAAACAGGACTTCAGGGCTTCCAAGATGGCAATGCGTCTGTCTGCTCACCTCATTCCCATCATCATCGGCACTCTGTGGTGATTCATTTTTTGGCATACAGAACCAAAGATTTAGTGCTTCGCTCTGCTTGGAAGAAAAGAGAGATCAACCTCAATTAGCAAGGGGTATATTTTGACCAGGATTACCTGGCAGAGACCCAAAAGAAGAGGAAAGCCTATGCCCCTATTGAAAAACTCCGGAAAGAAAAATGTCTTCGCTTTCAAACCCCACCAATGGCTAAGTGGTCCACTCACATATAACAGCACAACTGAGGCCATAAAGCAGGGGTATTCAACTTCAGGCCTCGAGGGCCGGTGTCCTGCAGGTTTTAGATGTGTCTCTGCTTCAACACACCTGAGTCAAACATAGAAGTCATTAGCAGGACTCTGGAGAACCTGACTGCATACTGAGGAGGTTATTCAGCCATTTGATTCAGGTGTGTTGGATCAGGAAAACATCTATAATCTGCAGGTCACCGGCCCTCGAGGCCTGGAGTTGAATACCCCTGCCATAAAGGATTTGAGGAAGAGAGGACTCACACTTGATTATAACAGTACTGACGGTACCCCCACGACACCACCGATGGAGAGACTGGACAGACTGTCCTGGAAGAGGGTGGTGGCCAAACAACGAAACCCAGATACACAGAATGAGAGCATGGAAAAAACTCAGCAGATTTCTTCATGATGCCGGGTACACTACCTTCTCACCAAGATAAACTCCGTCTGTATATTCACTTAACTTACTTGTGGTAAGATTTGCAATCATAGTGATCTGGTCCAGCGTATGGACTAAGAATCCAATATTTGCATAAATCGACACTGTCAGACTTCATCATAACCATTCAGCCTTCACAAATCTCAACAAGATAGACGTTACTTATTGCTATAGATTACAATATCAGACTGTCCTTTTGGGAGCTTGCTTAAAGGCTCTGATTGTGCACTTATAGTTATTACCAAGCTATGTCAGTTTGCACTGGAGAGACCCCCCCCCCCCCCCCCCCCCCCCCCAAAATCTTCTGAGGACTTTTTTTCCCACCAAGACTCTGAGTCATTTTGTTATAGAAGTCGTCCTTTTACTATCTTTACTCAGGCGTTAGTTACAAGCTCTTTGTTACAAGCTCAATGTTGTTGTTTTTTTTATCCATGTTCGAATTTTAAGGTCACCCTGGATGTGTAAGTTAGAGGGAATTACTTCATTTAAAGATTTATGTCTCAACGGCAATATAAAATTATAACTGACAAATTCTTAATTGGTTACAAAATCCAGTCAAAAGAGGAAAGCTCATAGCTAAGATGAAGAGAGAACAGCAACACATCATCTTCTGGCAAGAAACTCACCTAACAAAAGAAGACCATGAGAAATTAAAAAAAAAAAAAAGGGGGATGGGGGTTAGAAGATATTTTACTCTTCCCATACAAATGGACATACGAGAGGCATTGCAATACTAATTGCAAATAAAATAGATTTCAGGTTATCTAAACAGATCATGGACAAGGAAGGGCTTTTGTTTTGGTGAGGGGAACATTAGACTCAAAGGAAGTAACTTTACTTAATGTATACAGACCACCAGGTCACGATTATTCAATAGAATATTTGATCTCATAGTGGCAGAAATCTCAGGTGTCTTGATATGTTGGACTGCACAACTGCATCCCTCCCTGGAATCCTAAAAACTCATTAAAAAATGAACTCTGAATCACTGTATATTAAAAAAAAATGACCAAAATGATTGGCCTAATTGATGCATGGAGGGAATGCCACCCATCGACTAAGGAGTGTACTCATTAATTGACTTTTTTCTTATTCAGAGCAGACAGACACAGAATCGTAGACTGTAATATTGGTATTAGGGATGTGTCAGACCACTTTGGAGTATACTGAATTTAGAGGTTCAACCTAAGAAAACAATATGGAGACTCAACACAGCTCTGTAAATAATAATAAATTTGAGGAATTCATTAACAAAGAACTTAGGGAATATGTAGAATTTAACAATAGCACAGAATTGTCTCAGAGCATCCTGTGGGACGCTGCAAAAGCAGTACTGCGAGGAAAAATCATGTTTGCATCAAGGAAGAAAAAGGAAAAATCTGAGCAATTCAATGACTTGACTAAATGGCTAGATAGAAGCATATTGAGACCAAAGACCCTACTATACTACAGCAAATTGCAACCATAAAAGCGGAACTAAATTAGAAACTTGATGACAATGTGGAACTTTAACTCAAATATATTAAACAAACGTATTATGAAAACAGACCCCAAGCAAAAAATATTTATATATATATTGGCCTGGCAACTAAAAAAAAAAAAACTGGACAGATCTATCTATAAAATCAAAAACCCGGTTACCAATCTCCCCAAATTTAGTATCTCAGAAAATTAGAATATTCCTTAGGACCAATAGAGAGAGAAAAAAAAAAGATTTTTAGAAATGTGGCCAACCAAAAAATAGGAACATGAAAAGTATGAGCATGTACAGCACTCGATACTTAGTTGGGGCTCCTTTTGCCTTGATTACTGCAGCAATGCAGCGTGGAATGGAGTCGATCAGTCTGTGGCACTGCTCAGGTGTTATGAGAGCCCAGGTTGCTCTGATAGTGGCCTTCAGCTCTTCTGAATCGTCTGGTGTATCACATCTTCCTCTTCACAATAGATTTTCTGTGGGGTTAAGGTCAGGTGAGTTTGCTGGCTAATTAAGAACAGGGATATCACGGTCCTTAAACCAGGTGCTGGTAGCTTTGGCACTGTGTTGATGGAGCGCCTCAGTATGGGGAGGGAGGGACTTCCAGCACCAAACAATTGCTAGTACTAATGGCAGCCCCCACTAACAAACTGTGGTTATAGCGATCGTTAAGGTGGCTACAGCTGAAGTAGAGGAAAAAAATAACAGTTGGCATTCTCTGCACAGCGAGCAAAATGCGTGCATGCACCCACATATGCACACTCACAGCACAGAGCAGTGGGGGTGTGGAAAAACTTGTCAGAGATGATCCACTTGTGTTAAATCGTGCCTGAAATTTTCATTTGATCTTCATTTTTCCTCTTAGTTCTCCTCGAGTTGTCATTTCTGTTTCTGTAGCCTGCTAGTGATGGGAATTCCGGCTCTTTTCAGAGAGCCGGCTCTTTAGGCTCGGCTCCCAAATGGCTCCTTAGATTTTAATTTTTTTAAAAAGTGTCAAATGAATTACTAATGTAAAAAACATACATTAGGCCTATATCAAACGTTTCTTTATATACTCAATATATAATAGAGTGCTCCAAATACAAATTATAAAACAAAAGATTGGAAATCAGAAACACCAAGGGCCTTTGAGGAGGTGATCCTTTTTCTCCTGCCTGATGACCTGCCCTGTTTTGTTCTTCTAATTACACTGGGGGACGAACATTTCGTATATACCTACGTATGTAGGTGGTTTGTGCAGCCTGCTCGATATTAAATTTCAAATTTGCAGTCTACACTCTATCAGATTAATCCTTTAATGCCAGGCAATCGCTGCTGAATTGCGGGTTTCCTGACCTTACTAGATGTGTATTTTCTGTGATTTTTTTTATTTTTTATTTTTGGCTAAAATGTAGGGGGAATCCCCCTGGACAGTCTCGCCCTCTCTCTTTTTTTTATTTATTTTTTTTTGTCATTCTGTCAAGTCTTCCGTATTGAGCGATTGCTTTTGAAAAACTCGCCAAAGTTAACGTGTCAAAAATACTGATTTAAGTCTTATATTTTACTAGCTTTCACTTATTTTACAAACACATTGTTAAATAATGCAAAATATCTTTTCTCGTTATCGACAAAATGTGAGAATGTAATCAAACTGTTTACCAGACAGACATCCCATTACGGGGAAATTAACTTGTTGTGCAGACTATATAGGAATAGCACTATAACTAGGAATAGTAGAGAATAAATTAAAAATATAATAATATAAAAAATTAGACAAAAAATAATAAATAAGAGAAGAAAAAAAATCTTTTATACAGAGTAGAAGACAGCAGGCAGTTTGTGAAATGAAGGAAATAATATTGCACTAAAAATAAGACAGCATTTGTAGAGTACAGAGGGAAAGTGGTGTGTTTGTTTTTTTGTTTTGTTTTTATGTTTTGTTGTTTATGACATTCCTGCCTAACATTACCTGGCATAATGTTCACTTATAACCATATGTTATTTATTATGGACACCTGACAAAGCCGGCTAAAAGGGAGGGTAGCGAGTCTGATCTGCTGAAAATCAGTATTTGTGACAAAAAATTGGGAACAAATAAGCATGGTATATAAGGTATATAGATATACATCTTAGGTGATATGTTGATATTGATTAATTGTGTTCTCAAATATATGCACTCACTGTTCAGGCGACCACACTGAGAGTTATATGCATGCTATATGGTCTTGCATGCCTGTTCAAAGGTTCTGGCAGAAGATATGTGAAGACTTATCCACGTTTTAATTGCAGTATCCCAACCTCACCTAAACTGTGCATCTTAGGTGATGTAAGATATGGAAGCAAATACGTCACATTTAGTTCTTATTGCCTTACGCATCGCTAAGAAAACTATCCTCATGAATTGGAAATCAAAAACTGATTTATGTATTACTCACTATAGGAATTTACATCACATTAGTCTAGCGAGAATGTCTGCCAACTCAAAAAACCAATTGGACAAATTTGATTATTTCTGGTTCCCCACTGATCAATTCCATCATTTAGTGGGGGTGATTGGCTGTTGTCTCGTCTCTTCGCGGGCCTGGCGGGTGGCTGGGGGCAGGCCGGGGGACTCAGGTGTCTGACTCTTGGACTGCAGGACTGTGGCCACCGTCTTGTGGTGTCTGTGTGTGGGCCCTGGTTGGTGGGGGGGGGCTTGGATGGATGCTCTTATAGTCTTTGGGTGGGGGGGCTGGGGTGCCCGTGGTGGTGGGGGGCTGGCCCCGGGCCAGGTGGCCGGCCCCCTCTGCGGGGGTTGGGGTGTGGGGTCTGGGGCCCTGGTGCCGGATTCGCCTGTTTCCCGGCTCGGCCCCTTCCTGTGCTGGAGGGGTCTGCGCCCCCTTGGGTGCACCGCCGTGTGGGGTGGGTTGGCCCACGTCAGGATGTCTGGCCGGCATTCCGGGATGCTGGGGTATGTCCTCTGGGGGGGGTGGAGCGCTCAGTGTGTGTGTATATATATATATATATATATATATATATATATATATATATATATATATATATATATATATATATATATATATACAAAATGCAATACACTTCTATTAAAAGTAAATACTTTTAATAGATTTTGCACTCAGAATGCTTCTTGTTAAACCTGCTGCTAATTGAGCTGCTACTAACTTACCAAAACTAAAGGGGGGGATCTTAAACATGCTTAGTGCATGCAATGATGCAATGATCTCAACATGCTTAGTGTTGAGATCATTGAGCTATTGTATTGTTTTTATTGAAGAAAAAACATTTCATGTGAGTCTGAAAAGAAAGTGAAACAACTGATACATGCCTGAGAACACATATAGCTATTAAACATTATTAAAGTTAATAGTAGAGATTGTTGTTGTTGTTGAGATTGTTTTTGTGATTGTATGCTTCTGTCTTCCAGACATTGTGGTCACACTACACACTTCCTTTCTTCAGAACATTGGTTAAAGTTTTCCCAAGGGAGCACAGGTAACAATTTTTGATCATATATTATTATTAATTCTTATCTGAATAATGTTACTTTCAGTGCATGACTTGTTTTTGCTTGTTTACTTTGTTTTATTAGCCTAAAATTGTTGGTTGAAATACTAATATTCATTTTGTGTGTTTTCCCACCTGATATATTAGAAAAACATCTACAAACACCCCTACCGCCATCCCTTAAAATATTTTTTGAGAAACTAATGACAGTAGGACCCTGTGTATCTTCCGCCTCAAATGTTTTCAGGCAAATTTGAGATATTCAGGGGCCTATTCCAGTAAGCAGGCTTAACTAAACAGCTCTGGGTTTGTTAACCCTAAAATGAGGGAAACTTGAGTTTTCACTTCCAGAAGGAGAGCTAACTGCAGCACTGCAGTTACCGGGGTAACAGACTCTGTGAACCTAACCTGCTTGCTGGCCGGTTTTATCCAACAAACTCTGAGTATCTCTCTGACTCCTCCCCTCCTGCTGCACCTGAACCGCCTGTCTGACACTCCCATTCATTTCCTCATTCATGAAGTCGCTGCAAAGCAATCAGTGGAGTGAATTAATCTGCAGACGTTTGTTTCTACAAGCACTGAAATCCCAGTTAGACGTTAGTTTGTTGTTTTTATACATAGCGTGAAGCTTTTACACTTGTTCACTCATCAACAGGCTGTAAGGACGGAGACAGCAATGATGTCATGGATTTATAATGAGGCAGCTGCAGCTGTCAGACTGTCAGTTCCTCTGAAACATTTACTGTAGTTACTGTAGCATCTCTGTTACATCACACTGGTCTGTATGAAGCTTTAGACACAGAACACACTGTGGATGGAAAAATGTCTGGGTTAGAAGCTGGGAATGTTTGAGTGAAGATGTCTATAATAGGGATGCGCCGATCTGATATTCAGTATCGGTATTGGTCCGATACTGGCCTAATTACTGGATCGGATATCGGAAAGAAATAAAAAATGTAATCCGATACATTAAATAATATTTCGCTCACATTAGCTGCATTACAGTGCTCTGTCGTCTTCTTCTTCTTGTGGGTTTGCGGTTGACCAAACCAGCTTCTATAAAGTTCTCCGTCGCTGCGACGGATTCCCTTTGACACTGAGCGATCATCGCTGACGTTTTTCCACGCCTCCACCGCTCTCTGCGTGTTTGTGTGTTGTGCTCGCTGTGCTGAGAATCAGCTGTTATTTTTTTCTCTACTTCAGCTCCTGGACATACTGCTAGCGAGCGCAGCTATTAGCGCTGGTGACTGTCTGGTACCGGAAGGACCCCTTCCCCGTCAAAATATTTTTGATACTTTAATCCCTGATTTGTGACTAAATATAGACCTGCAGTAGAAACGTATTTAGGAGAATGCTTGTGAATTTAAAGCATTACAAGCATTACGCTCACGCAGCCCCTAGTTTTCAACATAAACACTGATAACACAACAGCAGCAGTCAGCTGTTTTACGTGCAGTCTGTCTGCACAAGCAGAAAGAGACGGAGCCGGTCAGCTCAGATGGAGCGGACGATGTTTTTCTAGTGTCCAAAAGAAGCCTTTTCATCCCTGTAACCTCCATTAAACCTTTACTGGGAAACAGCTGGAGGTCCTTCATTAACCACCTGATCAGTAAGTGAAGAAAAGAGAACTTTGTAGCTGCTCCATCCACCCTGTTTGTTTCACACAGGGAAAAACTGCAGTATGGAAGTTAAAATATGCAGATGAACTGTTGATATGAAAAAAGTATTTCTTATCCAGTTACTTGGGTAATCAATATAAACAGAATACGCAATTGCTAAAATAATTGATAGTTGCCGCTCTAATGAAATTTGCAACATGCCATAAGCCAATGCATCACGTTCTCACACAGAAACCACAGGATTCAGGTGATAGTTATTGTTGTAAGTAAGTAAAGTTTATTTATATAGTTTTTTTTCACAGACAGAAAGGCGCTGTACAATAATTAAAACACAATATCACCCCTCCCCCCCAGAAAACACTATGTTAAAAACATAATAACATTACCATATTAAAAGAAAAAGAATAAAAAGAAAGTCAGAAACCAGAAAGCCTGGTTAAACAGAAAAGTTTTCAACTATTTTTTAAATGATGCCACAGAGTCAGCTAAATGGAGCTGGAGTGGTAAACACTTCAAGAGCTTTGGTGCCACTGCCTAAAAAGCTCTGTCTGCCCTGGTCCTTAGTCTTGTATGTGGGACAACTAAAAGACTTTGGTTTTGTTGTGTGAGAGACTGTTGACTTCTTTTTTTTTTTTTTTTTTTTTTTTTTTTAATGTTTTTAAATGCCTGGATCAATTTTAAATATCGGATTTATATTGGTATTGGCCGATATCTAAATGTAAAATATTGGTATCGGTATCGGACATAAAAAAGTGGTATCGTGTCATTCCTAGTCTATAATTCAGAGTATGTATCTCAACTTATTTTCCATTCCATTTTCCATCCTAAATCGGTGATGGTTTGCAGATCCGTTATAGAGCCTACTATAACAGATCTGCAAACCATCTCCAAGTCCACCTGAATTCTCCAGAGAATGAGTGAAGAGTGAATTTGCTATTCCATCAACGGGTTCCATTTTTTACTGTATGATTATTTAAACAATTAAATGGCCATAAACTGAACTGTCATAAACTGCAGCGAAAACGTTTTTTTATTAAATAAAAACTGACCTGAGGTCAGCTCCACCCCCGGGGTCTGCTGCTGTCTCAGTCTCAAACACACAGGTTGTCAGTAAACTCAGTCTGAGCTGTTTCTCCACATTTTTATGTTCACTTTATGTCTCCTGCATTTTTTCGGTCAGGCTGCAGCTGAATAATTAGATTTTATAAATTAAATGTGAAATTAGGATTCAGCTTCATCTGATGGAGATTCAAGTTGTGTAGATGACAGCAAATATTATAAAAGAAATTATATATTTTATAAAAATTTTTTATTATGTCTATGATGATGACAGAGTGTTTCAGGCTGATTAAAATGACTCGTCTTGCTCCACGCTGACACATGCAGTCCTCCATCCATCGGATTAAAATGGACGCTCCGCTCTTTATTTACCCGTTGCCATGGTGAATCCTGGTTTTGGCGCTCCATTGATGATTGCTTTCTTTCCTTACTCAAGCACGATCTAACTCAGGGTGATCATACTCAGAGTTGATTGAACCCAGACCTTCTAGATGTCATTCTAGCTGTGAGGCAGAAGTGCTAACCACCATGCCACCATGCTGCCCATTCATTATAATACTTGGATGAAAATAATTTGCAGTCAATGACTATCTGAAGTCTAGAATCCATGGACATCACTAAATGCTATGTTTCCTTTTTTGAGATGGTCTGGCAGGCCTTCACTTAAGCTGCAAATTTGAGGAGAGTATAGCCCTGTTGACTTTAGAATTCATCCTGTTACTCTCTACCAGGGATCCTCACATCCAGGCCTTGAGAGCTGGTGTCCTGTAAGTTTTAGATGTGTCTCCGCTTCAACACACCTGAGTCAAATATAGAAGTCATTAGCAGGACTCTGGAAAAACTTGACTGCATATTGAGGAGGCAATTCAGCCATTTGATTCAGGTGTGTTGGATCAGGGACACATCTAAAACCTGCAGGACACCGGCTCTTGAGGCCTGCTCTAAACAGTTATCAATAAATAGCAGTGACCCTGGTCCATTGGCAGCCATACATGCACATACCGTAACATTGGTGTCGCTCATGAGCTGTTTGTCTCCTTTTTTGTACTTTTGTTTTCCTTTCACATCATTCTGGATAGTGGTTTCATCCTTTTGGATTCTCAAAGATTTTTTTTTTTTTGGATGCCTGGGTGGCTCAGTGGTGAAGCTGGTGACCACATCTATATGCCACATTGCGATGTGGGCGGCGCAGGTTTGAGTCCTGGCCTGTCACTAACTTGCCTGTGTGTCTTCCCCTGTATCTGTCCCCCATTTCCCGTCTCCCTCTACTACTTCCTCAAGCTCAGGTCGTCTGCTAGAGGCCTGGGAGTGTGAGACTTAAGCAAAGTATCTTGTTGGCTGTTCCTTGGACTGCGCTCTTTTGACAGAGACCTCCTGATGTTATGCCTGGTATTTGCTGGACACAAGCTTCCAGTTTGGGGCTTACAGTTCCTAATGCTCCTATTACCACTGGAACCACTTTGGACTTTACCTTCCACATTTGCTCTACTTGTCCTATCAGCCCCCAGAACTTCTATTTTCTCGCACTCCTTCTTCCTAATACTGCAGTCCTCTGGGAGTGCTACATCTATCACAACTGTGGTCTTCTGCTATTTGAAAAAAGCAGTTTGGACTGACAAGTAGGGCTGGCCAGAGTTTTTACGGAAATATCAATATATTATCATACGCAATATACGATGAGACAATATAGACTATATCAGTATAAACTATGTAGTGTTACAATCATACTTATAGATCCACCAGTTCACCGTTCTCTTCTCTCTACACAACTTCATGCTCCCCCGTCTCTCTCCCTCACCACTTTACCCATTAATCATGCAGGAAGCGACAGCATGGCAGTGTTGCCAACTTAGCGGTTTTTCAGACCCTTCCCCAGCGACCTTTTTTTTTTCTTTCCCAAAAAGCGACTAGCGGCAAATTTTGTGACTTTTTTACGGTGACGTCGGTGACTTTTGAAGAGTTTTGGAAACCTGAAATCCTCCGCTGTCACCGTGTGTTGTGTACATACAGCCTTCGTACTGCGTCCCTTATTAACCCCAAGAGTACCCGGCTGTTGGTTTGTACCGTAAGTCATGTGACTTTAATAGCAGAAGTGGGTCTTTTTCATGTCCCGATGCAGCCGGCGGATACGCCACATTAAGCGGGTGGGTCTGTTGCTGTGATACGTCAGCACATATGTCTATGTATTTACTGAGCTGGCTAAAACCCTGGTGACTGAAGGATGGAATTTTGTTCATCAGTCTGTTTATTCATTCCATTCATTCACTTCCACTTATCCTGTTCAGGATTGCTATATGGTTTGTTATTTGCACAGAGTACTAGTTGTACAGGAGTACACACAGGAGGAAGTACTCTGGTGAAGTCTACTTTACTGGAGACTGGTTTATTAAAGAATAAGTTAGCCTTTTGCTATTTTTGTTTTATCTTATTTCTTTGCATTTATTATTAGGGAAGAAAAAAGCATTAATTTATTTGAGGAGCATTATTTAAATATGCCAATAGGGCTAGAGCACAAACTGTGCGAAGGCCGTATTGTAATTGCTTTGGAAATTTAGGCAAATGATTTGCTTTTTTTGAGGACCTAAACATGCTCAAAAACTCGTGAAATTTTGCACACGTCAGGTCTGGGGAAAATTTAAGTATTTTCATGGTTTCGGGCATGGCCCTTTCAAAATGGCTCTACAGCACCACCTTTAGTTCAATTCCCACTGCTGTGTTTCATGTACATGTATGAAATTTGGTACACATATGTAACATGTCCAGACAAACAAAAAAGACCACAGTGTCCAATGGCCTAAACCCAACAGGAAGTCTGCCATTTTGAATCAAATGGCTGATTTTAGCCATTTCCTGCCCTTATACTCTCTCTAATAACTCAGAGATTTTGGATGTTATCAACTTCATATTTGTTTTGTCTTATCTACACACCAGGGGGAATCTAAATTTCAAAAATGGTGGCTTTTCACCAGAGGGCGTGGCTGTGACACTACAGTGAATTTTGATCATTCACCAGGAAATTTTGATTGCCTCTCATTCAAACCTGCATTATCCAATCTGGATCAAACTTCCACAGTAGATGACCGTCTGACCTCTGAACCCATACATATATATTTACTGACAGGCGCAGCGCCACCTAGTGGGAGCAGGAAATGTCATGTTTTACACTTTGAGGTACAGCTCAGAGGTGGTTGAGCCGAACCATCTCAAATTTCCCCTGAAAAACCTTAAGGAGTTGGCCTTGCACTGTTTTAAAAACTGTGAGTTTTCGCCAAAGGGCGTGACCCTGGCAGGATGGCAACGGCCGGTGTTTTGGCTTCAGTCTATATGTAACCTATTAAGAATTTGTTTTTCACACCCATAATTGAATAGTATAAAAAGGCAAACTGACTAAAACACATCAATGAATCTGTCTTATTGATGCAAGTTAAAAAAAAATATGTACAAAAATCTTTCAATACACAAACAGTGATAGAAAATTGCTGGTTGGCTGGCTGCAGCCATTTTGGGGAAATGCAGGGTTCTTCTGGGAACGGCCTTCATACTCTTGCCACATGAGCCTGGGCATTGCGATGCACCAGGAGGAACCCAGGACCCAATACACCAGCATAGGGTCTGACAAGGATTTCATGCCGATACCTAATGGCAGTTAGGGTGTTTGTTGTATTTTGTTTTTTGTTTTTTTTTTTCTTTTGGTTTAGTTTTTTAGTTTTTTGTGTTTTTTCTTTTTTTTGGGGGGGGGGGGGGGGGTTCTGTTTCATACCAAACAAATTTTAATATTGGTCAAAGATTACCCAAATAAATATAGCCTCACAGCTAGAAGGTCTAGGTTCAAATCCAATTTGGCTCAGGCCTTTCTCTGTGGATTTTGCATGTTCTCCCCGTGTCTGTGTGGGTTTCCTCCAGGTACTCTGGGTTCCCCCCATAGTCCAAAGACATGCTGTTAGTATATTAGGTTAATTGGTGATTCTAAATTGCCCATAGGTATGAATGTGAGTGTGAATGTTTTCTGTCTCTCTGTGTTGGCCCTACGACAGGCTGGTGACCTGTACAGTGTGTACCCCGCCTCTCGCCCTATGTCAGCTGGGATAGGCCCCCCCCCAAACAGGACAAACGGAAGAGAATGGATGGATGGATGAATTTTATTTATTATGGGGGCTCTACAGAAATTTTAGAACAAGTGAATCCCTCTGCTTGTATTAATGAAAAATGTATTTGATATCTTACAGAAGATTTGCAACAATGGAAGAAGATGGATTACCTTACGACTCTGGAAAAAACTGCAGCATATCAGTAATAGAGGATGAAAAGGAAAAAGTAAAAGACTTTGTGTATAAACATTTCAAAGAGGTAACAGATGGGTCGCTCTTCAATAATGCAGAAGAATCTTCCATCAAGGAGCATGGGACTTGTGCTAGAAAAGATAAACACACTCTTAACAAAGCGCCTTGTAAAATTCAGCAGGGGGCTGTGTTCTCTGGTAAAATTTTGAGTTTTGGATGCTCAGTGTGTAGTGATAACTGCACTTTTAGCCCCAATGATCTTCTTAAGCACTTCAGAGCAGTTCATAGAGGAATCCTGCCTACATACCCTTGTGATTTATGCGATTTTGTCACAAATGAGTTCCCTGCTCTTCAGCGCCATCGGATTGAGCACAGAAATACCCTGGTTACTTGTGAGCTTTGTAATGATGATGTTCAGTACTCTCTGCTTTTGCTTACCAGACACTACATCATGTGCCACAGTCTAAATGGACAGTTCAGCTGTGATTGGTGTGAGTTTACAACTGTGGATGCAGGGACATTTGTCCAGCATATCCATCATCATAATGAGAGTCATTGGAAGTGTTTGAAATGTAAACATATCAGCTTGAATGAGGAGGATCACCAGAAGCATATGAAAGCTCACATGGGTACATTTCCTTTCACGTGTCAGGTCTGTGGATATGGCGCAGCCAGAAGTGAGTACCTTAAAAAACACATGGTAGCTGTTCACAAAGAAGTTACTGAAAGAAAGAATGCATGGAAGGCTATAGAAGACAACAGTTCACCCACAAATTCATCTGCAAACTTGAAACTTTTGCTTAAAAAGACTGGGGAGTCACAGGATTCTCAGCGAATATCAAAAGTGAATTGTCTTTCTGGGAGTTTACCAAATCAAAATGGCAAACTAATCAAGGCAGACAAATTCTTAGAGGAGATCCACCACTTTGTTGATGGGACTGTGGGAAAAAATGACAAAACTTTGAGCAAAGGTAAACCAGAACAGTCAACACCAGATATGTTAGAGGAATGTGACAATCGCCCAACCTCTGATGCTGCAAGTCACAGTGGTGGTAATGGACTGACTGTTCTAATGGTTAAGAACAAAATCTCCCTCCCTCCTAACTGTACAACCAAAGTTATGGGATTCAAGATGGTTGATGGCAAAAAACATCTAGTTCTCAAAGTAATACCAACAGCAAAGCAGGATGTGTCCTCTCAGAACCATTCCGTAACTGAAGGTATGAGTTTTTCCACACAAAATTCTGTGTTGGATAAAAGTAAAATCTCTGAGAAGGAGCTGTGCTGTGATAGCAAGAGCTCAACACCACAGTGCTTAGCAGTTTCACCAAGAAGTGCATCTTGCATACAGATAAATCAGGATATTTTGGCAGTTAAAGTTAAAATTGAGGAGGAGGAAACATCAATTTACACAGTTACTTCCACTCCACATATTGGCAGTGAACAAGCAAATGCTGTGTTAGATAGCACATTAAATTGTGCAGAAGTCTTTTGTCCCACAGTAGATCAGTTGGATGACGAGAGTGACCAAAGTCATCCAAATGAAACAACCTCCATGGAAGAAAAGAACTTGAAAAGTAATTCTCTTACCCCAATTTGCAACCATAGTAGAAGCTGCCATGTTATTTCCAGCCATGCTGCAGAAGTGTGTTCTGATAAAATTAGTGGTTTATCTTCACCTTCAAAGTGTGCTCAGGAAACATTGCTTTCCAAACCCATCTTTAGAAAAATTGTCAAGGACTGTGGAGTTGTAAATGAGCCTTCAATAACTGATGGCAATTGCAACCTAAAACACAAAGGGAGTGCTTTTAACACTATGGAAAATGGACATACATCTTTCCACATTACTCCAGAAAACGATACGTTTAGAACTGAGATGAAACATAAAAACAGCCAGCAAAATGGAAAACAAATATCACATCACTTATCACAACTGTCTCCACCTACTTCAGTTTGCTGCAGAGAAGATGCCATTGGTTCAGAGAAATGTGGTCAGAATTTGCAAAACCAAGAAGTATTTACTTTTCACAATTATTCCAAGGAAGCATTCAACATTTCAACATTAAACACTACCCAAGAGAATAATTCTGAAAATAAAGGGCATATCTCTGAAGTGCCACACTTTAGCTTGACATTGGCAGGGTCCCCAAAACACTTTACAGAAAGTGCAGATGGTGACATTGTAGTTGATGAGTGTATAGCTAGTGTTGATGGTCCTACGACAGAAGAGAATTCTGATTTAGTGCTCCAAGACTTCAATATTGTCAAAATTGAGGAAGAGAGCATTCCTATATCTAAAAGACAGTCAGAAACTACAAATAGTTCAACATCCCTGGGCAGTTTTGTGGAAGAACATTCAGAGGCAATCATTACCCAACAGCTTAACAAGGAAAGAACAGGATCTTTAAGTGCAAACAATGAATCTTTAAAACAAACAAAAAGGACTCTGCGAATTCTTCCGTTGCCAGACGCTGAGCAGCCAGTACTTCTGACTAGGGCTAGTGAGAATCAATTTGCCATGCCAATGCAGGTCAAGGCCACTCCAGGTTTCAAACTTCTAACCAATTCTGCAAATCCTCAGATCAATGTATCTTACATAGAAAGTTCAAGTAAAACCACAGATACAACTCTAACTCCAGACAGCAGGAGGGTAGGTGTACAAGCAGCAAAGCCTGGAGCTGTTGAAAAAGGAACAGCTCTTCTCACTGCTGTTCAACCAGGTGTTGGCACCAGTTTAAATCACTACCTTATCAACAGTGCAGGTTTTAAGGGTTCTGTACTCCTTTCAAGCACATCACAAAATAGTGCTTCAGACAAAGCTGCAAAGGCACAGCCAACGTGCTACTTGGTACAGAGATCTGTCCCTTTTGCCCAGACCCCCAGTACTCCTAGTCTCAGACTGGCAAGTGCCCAGCTCCCACTGAACTCACGGCCAGTGTTGGCGATGCCCCTGAGTTGTTCAGACAAACCCAGTACACTGCAGACTGGTCGGCAAGCATTCTTGCTCCGATATATTTCACAACCTAAATCAAGCCTGCTCCTGAACAACCAAGAACCAAACAATGGAACTCATTGTAGCCAGACCAGTGAGAGCTCTGGAAACAAAGTTATATTTAAAATTGTCACACCCACTGGTAGCCTTCTTACAAATGGCACTCCCACCTCAAATAGTCAACCTTTTTTTTTGGCCACCAGACCTCAGACTCAGTGTTTCCTGGTGTCAACAAACAAAACTAATGCAACTGCTTCCAGTGGAGTAAAGAAGTTGATCACCATACAAAATGCCAAACAGAAGGAAGTCACTGATTCTTGCATTTCACCCTCTCAGATAAATGTAAAGGCACAACAACTGCGTGAAGCAGAGAAACCTATCCTAGCCCCAAGGCCTATTCGGCCTCCAAGCCAAAGGAAAAGGCGCAGGAAAGCATTATTTGATGAGCTTCCAGGAACAGTACATAAGTCTAGAAGATTTTCGAATAAAGCACCAACTGAGAAAGAGACTGTATTATGGAAGCCTGTAGCCAAAGAGGTGGAACGGACACTTCGACTTGCCCCATTCAGTTCTCTAC